>NC_056734.1:341116792-341146792 GCF_019279795.1 Protopterus annectens
ACTTACTGAACCTTATATGTTCACATCCGTGTAAGCATTGCAGCACAATGTCTACATGAAAAAAAATGTAGGTTTTATTAAATTTCCCCTTATGTCAGACTACCATAGCATAATGTAAAGAAACAATAAATACCCTTCTCTTTAAAGATGTTTTAAATAAGAAAGTTTAGAATCATAAATAGTGGTTTGAACAAGATGGAAAATCTGAAGTTAAAAATTGTAAAAAAGTAGCCACATACAACTGTATGCCTTGAGGCAAATGTAGACTTATAACTGAAGGGCCACGTTTTTTTATTGTGCAGCAACTCAAACAGCATGTAGAGCTGTTGATTATGTTAGTTGTAATCATGAGTATGTCATTTGTGCAGCTATATGCACATTTTGTGAAAGTTTCTACACAAGGAAAATGACTAGAAGACTTCAAGACAGAACTGATGAAAATTATTTTATCAAAAATAAGAATGAAACAAATGCTTTATATAAACACAATAAAGGTTTCACTGGATTTGAAATATATGTATTTTGAGTGGTAGATAGGGTTAATAAAGCTCTTATGCAGGGAAGGAAAGATGATAATTTGGAAAACAAAGAACAACAATGACAAATTGTAAGCAAGTAAGCCTCTATGTCTAAATATTAAACTGACTTTTAAGTCAGCTTTAAAAAGAATTAGGAATAGGAAGAAATGAGTGCTGGCTGCATTATGAATTAAATAAAAATATGTGTTTATATGCAATAAATTATATGCAATGCTATAAAAATGTTTGGAAAATATTGTATTGTCTGTTTTGTATCACATTATTAGATAATAAGATCATGTGATTTTAAGCAAGTGGCATTTATTGCTTCTTTGTATTTTGCTAAAGTAGTCTCATTAAGTAATTTTGTACAAGACAAAGGCATGTATTTGTAATTTTTGTGAAATAAAGTTTTAATTAATTTTGAGCCCCAATTCTCTATTTTCTTCTAGTTATATTGAGTATTTGCAGTTGTACTCACTTTCTCAATTATTGAGGTACATCTTTTGAATTGCTGTAAACTAAAATTATTAGACAGGTAAATATAGACAAGAATGTTCATAACAGTCAACACCTTCACAGACTGGCCAATATAAACAATCTAATCCAAATAGTAAGGAACAATACAAGACCAAACCATTCAACAAAAAATAAATAAAGAAATAACTATTGACATTTTACTGACTTCATAGACAAGCTAGCATCCATTTTTATTCTGGCAAGTACAAGCGGTGATCACTGCCCTGTGCTCTAGCATCATGATCATTAAAATCCATCAAGATATGTCCTAATTTAATTTAAACTAGATCCTTTCAAAAGTCTAACAAGTCTACTGTAATGCCTGTGCATGCACACATTGATTGGTATTTCATCTATATCTATAATGATCCATTCACAGCTCTTTCTTTGTCCTTTAATCTGATCAATATTATCCAAAACAGATTATTTCCTTTAACAAAATTTAGAATAAATGGTTCTCCAAATCCTTGGCTTATCTCTGATTCACTACAAAAACTTATATCTCTTACAAGCCTGATCTCCATAGTACCCACTTTAAAATTCTGCAGTTTGCACATCATGTCCCTGCAAACTTTTATCAAACATACACTGATAATCACCTATTGTTCTAAAGTAGTGGCAACAAATACCACAGCAAAGTCACAAAGAAGTCAGACAATAAAAACTTACCAAAAGGGCGCCAGATGAATCCAAAAGTTTATTAAATCCAACAAAGCCACAATAAAACAGTTAAGTGCTTTCGTCCCAAAAAGATGGGACTTCTTCAGAACTAGGAAATGTTATCACCGCCATTAAAATGTTACCAAGCAATCTGCAATAATACAAATAAACCAGTTGTAAATGCAATGTTGTACTATTCAAGCAGTCATCCTGTTTCAGAAAAAGGCTATAGTAAAGGGGCAGTACATTAGACTAGCTAGGGTAGTTTCTGAATTTAGCATGATTTTGGATGAGTGTGACAAATTGAAGCAGATATTTTTCACAAGGGGCTACTCCCCTTTAGTTTCCAGTGTCAGGAATAAGGTAATTAAAAAGAGGTAAACAGGTTTTTACAGACCACTTTTCATAGGGGATGCTGACTTACACATAACTGGGAGTAACAGAAAGAAAATAGTCCCCTGATGTTCCTGAATTTTGACTTTTAGTATTGACAGTGACCATATTAGGAAAATAATGTTGAAGAATTGGATAATTTTTTTCAACTGATAAGGTGGTGTTGGTTGTTGTTAATGATAAACCCCGTGTGGTCTACAGAAAAGAAAGATCATTTACAACTTTCTTGGAATCCAAAGTTACTATGGATAATAATTGTTTATTTAGGGAAAAAGGAACCTATAAATGTGCTTCTTGTTCACAATGCCGATATATACTGGAGGGGAAACAGTGACAGTTAATTTGGTTATTCAGGGTAGATTTTATTGTAACTGTAACACTAAAGGCATTGGATATGTGGCTGTGTGTCAGTGTTTCTATGTGGGGAAAGACAAAGCAGAAATTTAGAGAGCAGAGCATATTTATGAGCATTCATATGATATAGCCTCTAACAATAAGAACAATGCATTATATAAACATATTGCCCAGTTTAACAATCATTCTTTTTTATTTTTTGGGTTGAATAAAATAAACACCTGAAGGTGGACTTTGGTAAGACTTAATTGAAGTGGCTTAGTTAAAATGGCAGATTAGATTAAATTCACATAACCAACCTGTGTTGAATAAGACAATCTCCATTTTAAGTGTTTTAAAACTTAAGTCATGCAATAGTTAGATTTATGAAGAAAGAATATTTTAAAGTGAAGACTAACATGTTTTGGATTTATTTGTTTTTTTTTAACAGTTTTAGACTAATTTCAATTAGTTTAGCGAAATATGCAGTTTAATGTCTTGGGTTTGTGATTATTGCTTGCATCAACAGTGTTTTTTTCTTTAAATTCAAGCCATTTTGTGATTGGTTCAGTTGTATTATTGCAGATTGCTGGGTAAAATTTTAATGGCATTGGTGTTAACATTGCCTAGTTCTGAAGAAGTCCCATCTTTTCAGGACAAAAGTGTGTAACTGTTTTATTGTAGCTTTGTTTGATTTAATAAACTTTTGGATTCATCCAGTGCCTTTTTGGTACATTTTTATTGCCAGACTTCTTTGTGACTTTGCTGCAGTGTGTGTTGCCGCAACTTTAGAAAAATCAGTATTTCATTTAGTTCCTGGTTTGGTGATACATTGATAATCATCTATATACAATTCTCAAGCTACCACGATCTCCACAACCTAAAAAAAACATAGATTCTGGACATGTCGTACAATAACAGCGCTTTGGTGCCCAAATGATGATATTCTCCTCAACACTGACAAAGATAATTTGACAGTAGCAATATTCATTGACTTCTCAAAAGCTGTTGACCTTATCAACTACATTCTCCTCCATTTCTCTCTAGAGTACATTGATATTCATTACAGGCCCATCACCTGGTTCCAAGACTCATTGTCACACATATTCTTCACAGTTAAAATAGGCTATTCCTTCTCTCAGCCAACACCTCTCTCAATAACAGTACCCCAAAGTTCTAGCCTAGCTACTCATCTCTTCTCTTCTTTCCTCCTCTCTATTTTCATTAACAACTACCTTGTGACCTTCCTACTCTACAACTCTTCCTCTGACCTGATGATATGGCTCTGTTCAGGTCCAGCAGCAACTACTCTACAATTGAAATTCAGTTTAGAAAAAAGACCATAACTCTCCTAATTCCTGGCTCATTAACCACAAACTGAAACTTAATCCTATAGAAACAAAATGCATGCTATTTAGTATTACCCAGAAATTCAAAAAAACACAGTCACTCAATAACACTACCTTTTGTGCCAAACCAATGGAAACAGCCAACTCCATCAAATACCTCAGTTTGTGGCCAGACCAATCACTAACATTCAATACCCATACAGAAAAATCAAGGTAAAAAGTTAACTCACCTCTCTTATGAGCCAGGAAGATCTCTCCCTACCTATCCAAACCACTTAGAGTAGCAATAGGCAAAATAGTCCTCATTGCCTAACTTGAATGTAGACTGCCAATAATAATCACAGCCTCTAAGAAAAACACATTCACACAACAGACTATTGAAAACAAAATCTGTTAGTTAATTACATACTCACCCTCTAACAAGCACCACTGTCCCATCCTCAAAGAAAAAGCCAAATAGATCTAAGTTTAGTGCAAAGTAAACCTGCTACTAGTGTCTCTCATCTTCAGACTTCTCCACCCTAACTCATTCCTGCCACTAGCTGCCAAACATTATAGTAAAAACAAACACTACAACCTCAGATGCTTCTGACAAGCAAACCCCATCCTCATCCCAACCTTCACAAACCAGGCTATGCTGCATCTACAACAATTTTTCCATTGTTTCTTCTAAAATATGGAATCTCACACCAACCACCTAAAGGATCTAAAATCCACTTCTGCCCCCCTTCAGAACTGAACTTAAAAGTGCAACAACATCAAATCAAGCTGTACTTGCTACACATCAGGCCACATCACCTAAGGGTGTCTCAACCTCTAGCATTACTCTCTTCAACCACTAACACTGCCTATCTCCCCCAGCATCCCCTGTCCTGGTTCTCATTACCCCACAGCATTTCTTCCATGATGTAAACCTGAAATATAATCATGTGAATTGTAAAATTTACATTGCTACTTACTGTTCTGTTTTTCATATGTAAAACTTAGTGCCTCTCTGTTCTCTCTTTTGTTCTTCTTTGTGAATTATTTAACCCAGTCAGTACCTGCAAATGGTCAGTTATGATCAATGTATCAGCCTAGTAATCAACTGTAAAATAAAATTAGATAAAGACAAATAGAACTGTCCATAGTATATTTAACATTCCTTAGTGATTATGTCACAGTTACCCATCACAGCTATAGCCAGTGATTTGTGGTCCACGGCAAATATTTCTCCTGTTGCAAAAATTCTTGCAAGCATTACCTACATCTAGATACTCTAATATTTAAAGATTTGTTACATACTAACTGATAAGCAACATAGATTTATGCTTAACTACAGCACCCTAACTTCCTCATACACTGACAAATTATACACTAAGATGAAAAATGGAAAGGTCATTGGTGCCATCTTTCTAAACTTAGAAAAAGCTATCAGTTCTGGAGATCACAACCTGCTGCTACAAAACCTATACAACTGCATCTTCTCAAAAAATGTTGCACAATGATTCCAATTCTATTTAGTTAAACAAGCATTCAGAGTCATAGGTAACAATTTCTCTTTTGAAACTGGTTAACATCACAAAAGATGGCACAGGGGGCGGATCCTAGATGGCCAACTGGTAACAGCTTTTTTCTTGAGCTCCACATCAGCTACTAAGAAACAGGAAAATTATTACTTTAAAATTTTGTCACTAACTCCTTAAAGTCATGCAATCTATTTGGAAATATACAATCTACTAGATTCTCAACTTTGGAGTCTTTTCTTAAAAAAGTTCCTGTCAAAACTAATGATTATACAACTGAACAGAGATGAGCAACTCAAAATCTTCACATGCTGATTCCACATTAAGGAAGGAGATCCAGTCTATCTCTACCACTCTGCAGGAATTGTCTCTAAAAATGGATAGATTTACTAACAACCTTGAAACTTTAAAGATGAACTGTCAACAACAAACTGATGTTCTGAAGGAAATACTCCAGCAGCAATAATCCAAAATTCTGAGCATTGAAACTTCACTGAATGACATAGACAAAAGGCTTAAAGAAGATGAATCCCACTGTGAGACCATACTGCAACAAAATAATTGGCTGATAAATAAAGTAGACGACATTGAAAACAGAGAGAGGAGAACAAATATTACAATTTTTGGTCTCCCTGAAAAAACAGAAGGAAAAGATATTATTTCCTTCCTAAATTCCTGGCTGCCTGAATTCTTGGACTTAAAAGAAGGTATGTCCTACAGGATCGAGAGAGCACATAGAGCCATAGGGAAACCTATTTCTTCTTCCACTAATGCTTCTCCAAGATCTATTGTAGTGGAGTTTCTATCCTTTTTATATAAAGAACTTATTCTGAGAACAGCTTGGAGGAAAAGTCCCTTGTCCATCAAAGGAAACCAAATAAGGCCAGACAATGATTATTCCACAAGAGGCCTGGAAATGAGAAAAAGCTCTTGGCCACTGGTAAGACACTTAAAGCAAAATAAAATTAAAGCACAACTAGTCTATCCAGGCAAAATCAAAACCTGTCATCAGAATGAGATGAGATCTTTCAACAATAGAGAAGACGCTGTATCTTTTATTCAAAACAATAACATCATCACAATCCCAGAAGGTATGGACTGGACACCATCTATGACCCTTAAAAGATCATCTGAGAAAAACAACTGGACAGATGTAAGAAAGAAGAAAATGAAAAATGTTTATGGATACCTAGACCTAAAGAAGTATGTATCATTATATTACTTATCTTACATATGTCTTTATAAAACTTGCAATTTAAAATTAATAATGTTATATTCCTATTAGACACAATTGCTAGTGATGCCCAAGATATATGACTAGATGAATTCTGCACACGTGTTCGTTTGCTTACTGAATTGTCTTCCTTTTTTTTTTTTTTTGACTTGTTAAGGAAGGAAGAGGGAAATGGGGTAGGAGGATGTTTGAAACAGGTAATTTTGTAGCTGTCTGTTTGTTTGGCAGTCTGAGGTGGAAAGTTTCAGTGTTTGGTTTTGGATACACAATGCAAGGAACTCTTGGTGTATTTTATTTATTTGTTTTTTTTTTGAAAATGTTTCAAGCATTCTGTCATTATAAGACTTCAGCATATTATGGTATTTTTTCTTCTAGATCCCATTTACAGCTTAACGTTTTAACATTCTAAACTGTCTTTTCTCTCTTTCACGAGAACAGTAATCACGAGCACTGCACTGAATTCAAAAGTTGTTTCTACCCTCTTTTTTCACTCAAGTACTCTTGTGTCTGTCTGTAAACTGAGTTTTGTTTAACATTATGAAACTTGTTTGAATTGCCTTTGCGTACTGTGTCAAAAATCCATGGTCAGCTATACGAGCGTTGCTGACGTGAAACAGGGACTTTCTTTGTCTGTCTCGCTGATTAACAGCCCATAGTTACTTGAACGTAATACCAATAAATCATTAAACTAAATGTTAGAAACCATAATAATTATTAACTTGATTCAAGTAAAATAAACTAGAAAATGACTTTCATAGTTACCAAGGAGGGACTATGTAAATGGCGATGACATCACTGCTACATTATAAATCTCCTCGAATGCTTGGGAAATATTCTGAGAGGCTGCAATCACACATACAGTATTATAAAATCCACAGTCAGCTTTCAAAACGTTGGCTTCACATACCTATAATACCAACAGAAATACCAGTTAAATATTTCCCTAACAGTCGTATTTCAGAATACTTTGTAATTTATATGAATATTAAGTTGATTATCTGCTTTCAGTAGAAGGAAAGAGATACTTTGGACTACAAAAAAAAAACAGTTCATTAACAGCTCCTAGCTTTAATGTCCTATGCTAATTGGTAGACTAATTTATTCAACAGTGATGGAACTGCTCCTTATCAGTATCATTCTAGTACAGGATACAAAGTTCAAGCTTATCCCTTTTATGGAAATATTACTGTAGGAGTATCAAAATTACTTATTTAGTACTAACAATATCAGAAATAAATCTGTGCATATTGACAGCTAGACATTCATTCACCACTTGAAATAATAGCAAACAATGACTCTCAAATAAGCCACTACATTCTGTATAAAATGGTGTTCCTTGAATTGGCATAACAGCACCCCAATAGGTGATTTAATGTCTATTCGGACATACACTATATGAGATCCCTAGACACTCACCTAAACAAGATCTCATTTCTTCCAGAAAGTCACATTATATTACTAAATCCAATCCACTTACCAAAGATCACGCTTTACTAAACTGGCTGCTTACTAATGCCCCTGTGAGAATATTTGCACTAAAGGCATTCTCACTTTACTGTGACCATTGTATCATCATCATCAAAAAAAAAAAAAAAAAAAAAACTCGTATCTAAAAAGGTAACTTGGCCAAAACACCATTTGTGCAGACCTAACAATAAAAGCTCCAATGTCTTATTTGCTTAGATGTGTTACAGTAGTTGATCTAGACTAATTGGCATCAGTGAAATTTATAAAGAAAAAAAATGCAAAGTAAGATTTCAGAAGTCACAATATCCTAAGTCAGATGTGAATTATTTGAAATGTTTTTTTTTTTTTATTTGCAAGTTAATATTGACCATTATAAGGTAGCAGAGTCTGCTTATTATATAAATGGCAATCAGTAGTAAAGACTGTTCATACAGTGTGTGCAATTTATTTTAATTATAGTAGTAGTCTGATAAAGCTATACATTTTGCAGCAAAGTATAACGTTTTGTTCCCAACTAAACATGCCAAGTATATACATCTGTCATCAGTCCTGGATGTCAAGGAAATAATTTGGTGACAAATTAGTAGAACATAACATAAATATTTAGTTACAAAAGGCTCTAACACTTCTAAACTACCCATGCTTAAAATCTCTCAATGGGTTAAATGGAAAGGACAGTCATAGAAAGCGTATAAAATCATTTACTAGTATCATCACTTCACATTTGGAATCAGGCTCTCTCAGTTTTAAATTGTAATATTTACTCCATTTGGTATAACTATGCTGTACTTTACAAAGGAGCCATTGTGGAAATATACATTACAACTATTATAAGGGCAGGCCCATGAGGCGCAAATATTTAAGATATTAATAAATTTCTGCTTAACCACGTTCAGTGATGTTACTATTAATCTCCATCCTGCAGTTGGTATATAAAGAAGTTAAGCTATTTTCAAAATGTTAAAGCCCTAGAGGATTATGAACATGTATATATATATATATGTGTGTGTGTGTGTGTGTGTGTGTGTGTGTGTGTGTGTGTGTGTGTGTGTATAAAAGGAAACAACTACTATGACGAGAACAAAGTTTATACACAAACACAGTATTATTGTAATTAACTAGGTCACCAAGGCTGACCTGGGTAAAAGATTAAAGTCCAAGTATGTTATAGCAAAAGACTCACTATGCAGTGTTCAAATGTTCAAATCAATATATAAGAAATGTAATGATAATGCTAAGGATCATATAGAAAATGTTTATTTTTATTAAAAGGAAACTGAAAGGGGAATAGAAAGAGGAAATAAACATTTAAATGTGTTTGATATTGTTAACTCTACCAAAAATAAACTCACAATAGTAAAAACTACTCGATTGTTGATGTATTATTAAGATATGCTTCTTTATATAAAACTTTGCATAATTTGTTAGAAAGTAAATTTATATTTATTAGTTATTGTTGGAATCTTTCCATGGTTATATGAACTTTTTGAGTTTGTGATAGATAGGAACTACTTGGGTAGTATATCCTCTGCCAACCATCACCATTTGTAAATATACATTCCATTTCCGTATGTCCTGTTCATGTTTATATTATGGTAATATTGCTACTATCTAGTAGCAATAAGGAAATATGTGAAATGACTATATAGAGGAGAGACAATCGCATAATACCTCATAGTAAGAGAAATGCTTTGGCAATTAGTTACATGTAATTTTTATTACTATAAATACTTTAAATGCTGATCTAATACTGTATCGATTTATCCTGATTAATACTGTTATGTTTATCTATCTTTAAATTACTGAAAATGTATGTATCCAGATGCTCTTGAGACTTTAATTGATAAATATTATCTATACATGCTTATTATCAAATTGTTAATTCTCCACTTATATAATAATTCATACAGAAATGAGGATATGTATTTCTTAATCAAGCAAGGGCTTATTAGTGAGATTTAATTGTACTAGATACAATCAAACTATGTATTACATCAATATATTGATGTTTTCTCATGTCAATTAATCTATAGAACTTCATAAAATGTATACTCTGGAGCCTCAAGCTGGGCAAATTCATTCCAAAAATTGGAAGTGATGGTTAATCTGACTGTTTTTTTTTTTTACTGTTAGATTAGGAATGTTTTACATTCCATGTCAGTTAATGGATTTACTGATTGTTAAAAGTTTAGCTTTAAATATTTCTTCTTTATTTAGGCCTCAGTCTGATATTGAATTGTATTTTGCATTGGGAAACAACACCTTATTGCTTAAATATAATTCTTCCAAGAAGGGTGTGCAAATCTTAAATATTATGATTACTTTGTTATCACATTTATTATACTTTAAAACATTAAATAAATAAGATGGATTTGATTTTTCTTTCCTTAAATGTTAATGGGTTAAATAATCCAGGGAAAAGACTTAACCTATTAAAATATTTGAAATTAAATAAAGCACAAGTAATATTCTTACAAGAAACCCACTTCAAAATAAATTATAGTTTTAGCTGGAACCCAAATGAATACTTAAAACTATCCAACTCCTCATTTACCAAAACGACCAGAGGTGTTCTAACACTATGGAGGAAAAGTGTTATCTCTCCTCAAATTTTGTATAATTATGAAGATAAGGAAGGACTCTTATCAATTATAATAATAACATTTAGAAATAGAATTTGGACACTGGTCAATGTCTATTGGTTTCCAGGAATTGGGGTAACAACAATTAAAAAGCACTTAGAACTCATCACTAACAATTCTAAAAGTAGTTTGATTGTAGGAGGAAATTTTAATTGTTTTCTGAATGACTCAGAAACTACTAATAAGAGACCTTTTCGTATTACTCCTATAGGGAAAAAATCTTAAAAAATGGGTAGATAACTTAAAGTTATTTGATTTATTTTATCTTAGAAATGATAATTCATTAAAATTTTCCCACTGTGATTTTAGATATAGGGCTCAAACCAGAATTGATAAAGTATTTATATCCCAAGATCCAAAAACAAAAATACCATGCTTTACAATAGTCCTATGCCCTATGTCTGATCATAATGCACTTATTTTTAATTTTCAAACTGATTTTAAAAAATTATCTTTCACTAAAAGAATACCAGCATATATTACTAAATTGAAACAGTTCAAACCTTGGCTTGATACAGAGATAGAATTCTTCTTGAATATAAATTTAACCAGCGAAGTAAATGTAGTAATACTTTGGGATTCATTGAAAGCCTACTTATATGGAAAAATTATCACATGGTTTAATAATAAAATGAAGGAATGGGAGTCGGAATTATCTAATATACAAAAACAAATTTTATTAATTAATAAAGATAATACTAGAACCATTCCACATAAGAAAAAAAGAAACTGAATCCTTAAACAAAAAATATAATGACATTTTAACTCATAAAACCAACTTGGCTCTAGAAAAATTACGATTAAATTCTTTCTCTGTATCTCCAAAATACATGCGTAATTTAACACTGAGAGTGAAAAAAAAAACACTATTGAAAATAATATTGTGAGTATATTCCATGAAGGGAGAAATAATAAAAAAGTTTCTGATATTGGTGATATTTTGGATGCTTTTAAGTATCACTTCTCGGAACAGTACAAAAACAAAGACATTCAACATGAATTCTCAGAACACAGCTTGAATTTCCCGGTGATTAAGAATCTACCAGAGACTTTGATTAATGAGATTCAGAAACAAATCTCTCTAAAGGAAATTATTGGGAAAATTCAGGAAAGCAAAAATAATAAATCACTGGGTATTGATGGTATTATTAATGAAATATATAAGTTTCTACCACCTTCTGCTATATCACTCTTACATAAAGCCCTAAATGAATCTTATTTACAAGGTAAAATTCCTCCCTCGTGGAAATACTCATTAATTACTCCTATATTAAAAGAAAATAAAGACTCCCATTTATGCAAATCATATAGACCCATTTCTTTGATTAGCAATGATTATAAACTATTAATGTCTATATTAGTTAACAGATTTAAGAAATCATTAACTCATCTCATTTCAGAGGACCAAATGGGAGTCATTTATAACAGACATACCCAAGATAATATTCAAAGCATTATAACTACTATACATCTTCTAAATAGAGACAAACAAGAGGCTCTTTTAATCACTCCTGATATTGAGAAAGCCTTTGATTCATTAAACTGGAATTATATTTTTAAAATTCTAGAATTATATAAATTCCCCACTCAATTCATTACTTTTATAAAAAATATTTATTATAATAATTTAGCTTTTGTAAAATTAGGTCCATTTGTATCAGAGTCAATTAAAATTACTAAAGGTACCAAACAGGGATGCCCAATGTCTCCAATTGTATTCGTTTTAGCAATAGAACCTCTTTCTTTGGCAATTCAGTCAGATCCTAAAATTATAGGCCTAAATATAAATAATCAATTTTATTCCAAGATAATGTTATTTGCAGATGATATCTTGCTTACTTTAATAAATTCTGAAGAATCCTTACAAGAAGTAGATATGCTAGTCAAAAAAATTTACTATATATCTGGCCTTAAAATTAGTAGTTCTAAATCTAATCATATGCTCTTGAATAAAAAAAATTCTAATGATAATACTAATTCAACAAATAATGAAATAACTGCGAAACAGGTTTCTTCTTTGAAGTATCTAGGGATTGACCTATGTGAAAATATAGACCTAACTTTAAACACAAACTATAAAAACATTATAAACTCACTAAAAACTCTCACAGAGAAATGGAATAAATTGCATCTAAAATTTGAAGATAGATTACAATTAATTAAAATGATCTTATTGCCAAAAATAAATTACATAGCTCTTTCTATTTCCGTATTACCCAGTAAAAAAATGTTTAAAAGAAATAAACAAAACTCTATTAAAATTTCTATGGTACCCCTAAAAAAAATAGAATAGCTCTAACCAATCATATCAGACCATGGGAGCTTGCACGAATACATTTTCCAGATTTAGAATCCTATATCAAAGTCTCTAACCTAAAAACAATATTAAATTGGATAGATCCCAAATACTCTTCAGCTTGGAAAATGCTACATACAAGTATCATCCTAAATGAAAATAAACTAATAAAAAAATTACAAATAAGTAAACTAAGTAACATGCTTTGGTATGTACCTTGTATTAATATACAGCATAATACTATTAAAGTCACTAATCTAGATTACTTAAATTGTATGTATAAGTCCTTTAGAAGCTTTATAAATAACAATATTGACATTAAAATATGGATCCAGCTTCTATTCCCCTTTAAAGCTACAAAAAAACTTTTTTTGATAATATTAGTTTAGATGCACTCAGCTATTGGGAAAGGAAAAATTTACATGCTGGTTACATTGTACAAAAGATTTAGTTACCATAGATACACAAATTCTGATCAAAGAATATGATCTACCATCATCAGACTGGCTAGTTCTAAATAGTCGGCTTCCATTTACTCAAGTCTTATGCAGAACAATACAGAGTTCTTCCTTTAGTCCTCCACCTAAATGCATAACTCTTATGAATGAAATACTTCAAGGTGAATTCCATTGGAAAAATTTAATTTCAAAAACTTATAAAATTATTATTACTTATAAGACTACTCCTGATCAGAGGTTGTGGGATTTTATCGTTAAAGATTGCGCATTGTCCCTAACTTCTGCGAATAAATAAAAAAATTTACATTCTCTTAAACTAACCTCTAACTTACAAATATGGAAAATTTTCTCATGGAAATTTTTGCATAGAGGTTTTTACATGCCTAGTAAGATTGCTAAATTTAGCTCCTGAGAGCAGGAGATGTGTTGGAGGTGTTCTTTAAAATGCAAGGCCGATTGGTCTCATATCATTTATGATTGTTCTTGCACTAAGAAATTTTGAAATGATGTTGAAAATTTTCTCCAAGCCATCTTTACTGATTAATTTATATTATCAAAATCCTTAATTTTTCTTAATGTAAATGAATCTATTGTATTGAATAACAAAAATGAGTATCTTCTTTGGACAATTCTAGCAGTAGCCAAAAAATGTATCACAAGAAGATGGAAGTCATCCTCCATTCCAACCTTACAAGATTTCAAGATCCTCCTGGTTGAAGTAGCGTCGATGGAAATAAAAGTTAAAGAAGCAAGAATATTTCCCAGAAAATGGGCTAACAACTCCTGGACAAAAGTTTCATCCCTTATTCAGTCATTGAATTTAGATTTGTCTCCATCAAATTAGTTGTATTGAAAGTATGAATTAATGAATATTGTACCCTTTATTACATTTATTAAATTTTATACAGTGCTTGAGGCCTTTGTAAAATTTGTATATAGTTATATTATAATTTGTTGTTTAAATAATTGTTAGTAGAAAATCAATAAAAAATTTGGAAACAAAAAACATTAAGATGTGCCTATAGAACCTAATTATCCTAACAGAAACACCAGTATATTGGTATAACCCAAATGAGATATGTATTATTAAGCAAATCCTCACATGTCAACATTGCATGGGATTGTTAGTATGTTTACATAAAGTAGTGAAGCAGTGCATTGTGGGTAGCAGATATCAAGTCAGCATCGTTTGATTACACTGTGAGTGGAATGTATGGGTCTCAGCTTCACAGCTCATCCTGACAACATACAGCATGACCATGTTACACTACATGTACATAACAGATGTACATTCATATTTATGTCAGCTCATGGACAAATAATTATCACTCAGCACAAGTAGGTTAACATTCATATGTATGTGTCATCCTGAAACAGCATATGTTCACGTCAGATATCTTTGAACAAGCTGCATTAACACAACACACATCAAAAGTGGTTTGTAATGTAGTAATGTGCAAAAACATATGCAATTCTGTCAAGGGTCAGATTTTGACTTGCTGTCAGTGTAAGCCTATTTATAAACAGGCTTATACCAGGTACCATATTCTTAAAGATATGTCTTGAGGGTGGAAATGGTCATGTATTTCCAAAAGCAACTCTGTAAGATTTGGTCCCTAATTATCCTAACAGAAACACCAGTGTACACACACTCATGCTTAAAAAGACCAAAAACCAACCCAGAACACTAATAAGTTGATAAAAACATATTCCTCCAAAACAATTATAAACAAAACCTGCACCTTATAAATGACTTTAAATACCACCTAAAAGTAATAGCCTCAAATCCAAAAAAACACTCAGATTAGTGTGGTTTGTTTCCCAGTATAATACAATACATGACTTTCATTTAGATCTTACCTTCATATTTCATCTTACCTCATTATAGATACCAACAAATGTTCAGCACTGCAAAAAATGCAGTGTGATATTTTATTATGAATTCAGCAAATGTGGTACGCACAGGATTATTACTTATGATCTATACCTTTTGTTGCATTATGGGAACCTTATATACATTTTTGCATTCAGTGATGCAACCTGCATAAGCTGTGCTAACTAGAAGTAGTGAAAGGCTGTAAGAGTACAACTAAGGCAGCTAAAATAAATACATGGAAGACATATAACTTTGTATAATGCAGTTATACAGCATTTAATGGAAAACAACATCATTTCAAAACAGTGTCATAATACATAATTTTCATAATAAAGGAAACTGAAACATGAAAAAAAACAAAAGATGGCACAGTGCTAATCAGTTTATCAGTAACCTCTCAAGGGACATCCCTCACCTCAATGTTATCCTCTTTGGTGAGGACATAGTTATATCTGGTGTCCAGAAGTCAGGAAAAAACCCTCTGTAGCAGTATTCCTAGAGACTATGAATGAATTTTGAAATGTCTGTTAAATGTACAGAACCACAGTAATGTTGCTTGGAATACAGCAATAAGCAAATACTGCTAACAACCTAATAATTTTTGACCATGAGGGCATTCCCCTACTCTAAATAAAACAACAAAGCTATGTCAGCATATTAACAGATGAACAATTGCCTTTCAATTCTCATACGGAAGCTCAAATTGGCAAAGTACCAAAAAAAAAAACTGAAAATAGAATGTACATACTTTTATCTGATCACTTGGAAAGTCAGAGAAGCCATTAGCACAGATGTACTCCTTCCTGTTATTTCATCCCTATAACCTAGAAATACCTGATCCATCCAGATTATATAAAATAAAATACTATGACTTTGAATTTTTTTCTTTTGCAATAAACATCACTGTAAAATACTAAACAAAGACAAAAAAACACTGTGGGCTACAAGTTATATATAGGGCAACCTTTACTCCCTAACTTTTAGACTTAGAAATGATGTAAACTGTTCTCCTTTAAAAAAACAAACTAACTAATATTAAAAAATCATACTCCTTTAAGGGGGTTGGGGTTGGTATAATAGTGAAGATGTTTACCTCACTGACACAAGGTACAGGGTATGATTCTCATCTTTTATCGCGTAACTTTCCCTGTGCCAGAAGATTTAAGTGCAATGAGCTTAGGGAAAGAAATAAAGGGTTGAAGTCCAATTTAGAGATACTTGGGAGTTGGGAGTTGCTAGCTGAGTCCCCTCCATGTATATCTTCATGTACAACTTAAAATTATGTGGAAAATCTGGAATTAAAATGGATTATAAGAATGAGAGCTAATACAGGAAAGGGGTTGAATAACAACATTTGTATAAAACCTATTCTGAAGAACAGGACTTTTAGATAGTAATTTAGTTATTAATGTTTGTATATTAATGTTGTTATATAATATGAACTGAGTGAATATTTAAAGCATTTTCATATATATATTTTTTATATGTATGTGTGTGTATATGTATATGTATCTATATATGTACATACATATATACAGATAGTGTATATTCTCATCTTTTAGATGATATGTCTTTAAATTTTTAATTTATGGCTTAACTGTAAGATTAATTGTGTTTTTTTATTGGCTGTTCCTTTTTTAAAAATGGAGTAATGGTTGTGACTTTCTTGTGTCTAAGGAAGCGGCTTGGATAGCCATGAAAGCTCTAACACAATAAAATAATTTTATGCCACCTCTCTGCTTTGGGCTGTCATACCTAATTTTTTGGATTTATATCGTAGCTGTTGTCTTTGTAGTGCTACGTTTTGGTACCACATGCATCACTCCGGTAGGATTTTGTTGCTATTTTCTTTATCTCATTGGTTTGAAACCAGAGGGAACCATGGCAGAAGGAGCAGGTTTGAATACTGAGTTACCATATGTACCTTCTAATGAAAGAATGGATACAGCAACTGTCAATAACAGACTTTCACAGTTACTAATCAGAAATGAAAATCCTTTGCTTGGTTATAAGGCTTCCACCTATACAGATGAAGAACAAAGTAATGCTTCTAATCTTATTGACTTATGTAAAGATTTATTCCAACTGGAAGATTACCTTTATAAATTAAAATGTTTACAGCTGCAACATTATCATTTTGAAGCATATATTGAGCTCCAAATTGTCCCTCGGGGCTTAAGAATTATAAAGATGCCTACATACAGCAGCTACTATGAAGAACTTTTAATTAGGTGGCAGAAACTCAACCTAGAATTAAATTATAACTATATGCAGCTGTTAATAGATTTTCTCAAGCCAGAAGAAGATAAATTAACACAGCTTGTTTCATCTCTACAAAGTGAGTTGTATGATAGGTACTAATGTCTTCTGGCTTTTCCTGGTAAGGGGTCGCCACAGCAGAGCTTCGGTCCACTTATGATTGGCACTGGATTTTTACTGTGCAGAGGTGCCAGCCTGATGCCCAACCTTCAAAGAAGGCACAACCATTCATGCACACACCTACCTGCATGTCTTTAACCATGGGAAGGACATGCAGACTCCACACAGAAGGGGCTCCAGCCAAGAATCAAACCAGAGAATCTCTTGCTGTGAGGCGACAACGCTAACTGCTGCACCACCGTGGACTAGTATTCTGCTGAAATACTTGACACAAAATTGTGTCATGTCCTTGACTCTGTGTCAGTCTTTGAATGTAAACTATTACTGCAAAAACAAAAGAAAATAGATACAGACTTTTCAGATTTTTCATGCGGAAGAGTGTTTGCTTGGCCTAAGCCTGCTGCCAGGCAACAAACAACTAACAAACTAAATGGAAACAATGTGAATACAATGATGGCCGCTACTGCAGAAACAATACCAACTGTAACGGCCAGTAATTCTTCTACACAGTCTCCTCTTACATCTCCTACTATTATGGCAGTACAAACTCTTAGTTCTGGTAACACTGGAGCAAGAAGCCAGACAAATACGAGCATTCATGCTGCCAATATTTTAACGAATCACTTGCCAAATGAAACACAAAATACAGAAATACAGAACAACACCACTGTCCTGAATAGGAATGGATTCCCTTTCCCTTTTCCAATACAGTCCCCTGCCAGCAGACGTTCCAACAGCAGGGGCAGAGCCAAACGGAAATGGAATATGGATGTGTCAGAGAGGGACAGACTTTAAAGAAAATGCAGCAAATCCTGGCAACTCAATAGTTTGAAACATTTCTTCCTATAATTTAACAGCTGACGAGATTTCTCTCCTTAACAAAGGTATGAACTTTATACCAACACAAATGACTGATATTACAGACTGTATGGTAGACCTTAAATTATTTACTTGCAATATAATGTTGAAAGTCTATTTTGAATCTAATATAACTGAGTATACTGATAACCAATCATTATCATTTAGAAAACCAAGGTCCTTTATTCCTAATAATAATGCTGTGGTAGATGTTTTTGATTGAACATAAATTTGAATTTAAAGTATTACAAGTTGTACGTGAAGGGGACATAGGAAATTATGTGGAAAATCTGGAATTAAAATATATTGTAAGAATGAGACCTAATACAGGAAAGGGGTTGAATGACAAAATTTGTATAAAACCTGTTCTGAAGAACAGAGCTTTTAGATAGTAATTTAGTTATTAATATTTGTATATTAATGTTGTTATATAATATGAACTGAGTGAATATTTAAAGCATTGTCTTATATATTTTTATATGTATGTGTGTGTATATGCATATGGGTGTGTGTATATATATATATATATATATATATATAGTGTTTATTCTCACCTTTTAGATGACGTGTCTTTAAATTTTTTATGGCTTAATTGTAAGATTAATTGTGTTTTTTTATTGGCTGTTCCTTTTTTAAAAATGGAGTAATGGCTGTGACTTTCTTGTGTCTGAGGAAGAGGCTTGGATACCTGTTAAAGCACTAACACAATAAAAAAAATTATGCCACCTCTCTGTTTGGGCTGTAGTACCTAATTTTTTTAGATTTATTACTTTATATTCATTTGTAAACATCATACATAATACAGTTGTTTATATTGTCATACATTTAATCTACCTCATTACTACATCTCAGTTTAAAAATGAACATTCATACTATAAAGCTACTTGCAACTTCTAAAATATAATTACTTAAACCAATGGCCTCTATTGAAAATGTTGTTCTACTGTTATTATAGTTTAGTAATACTATGTATTACATGGAATGCCACAACTACACTCCAAAAATTAAGAAAAGACAAGCTTGTTAAACACCTTTATGAGTCAGAAAGGTACCTAACAACAAATTTTTGTTAGCACACCTAAATGCTGTCAAGACTATTTGAGCTTGGGATTAACAGTGGACGGTGCTGGCCAGCAAAAAGCAGCTATAAAAACTGTTAGATACATTTATCTGTCACACCCAGAAACATAATATGTATCTCATTGAAGGGTTTTGCAGCTTTTAAAGCCATTCATTCTTTATAGTGACACTTCATTTTTGAGTCCTGTCTGTTGGCATTGCTATGTGTTTTACTGGGTTTCAAAGCCAGTTCAAAAACATTGTGCTCATACAACTTTTGTACTCTTACATATTTTCTGCTGTAACTACTAGCATATAAAGTAGACAAAGCTCCATGTACTACAAAGAGCTGTGACCAAGTTTAAGTGATCATAATCCTTACTGTGTTTTCTCAGTATGAATGCCAAATTTCACCTCTCAAGCTTCATTATCAAGCTGAATTTCTTGGCATCCATGACTCCAACCCATAATAAGTTGATTATGGCTGGACACCTAATCATAACCCCCTGTGTCACATATTTTTTCTACTGGCACATCATTTTATGAATGTTTAATGGTTATGTGCACTATTTCCTCTTGCCATAATTGTTATTCTCACTGTATTATTATGCTTTGGTGATTATCATCACTATATTTTCATGTTTTAATTCATATGTTTGCTGCATTGTCTTTGACACTTTGGCCTGGGTTGTGACTTAAAATAGTTCACTGGACCAGCTCACTAACCTGGTTAACAAACAAAAGCATACCATTTTCAAATCAAGAAGATACAGAAACCTTTTGATAGGTTTTAATAAAAACTGAGCAGGTTACACTAGTAGATACATTTAATAACATTATACTACTGTGATCTATGGGGATTAATAACATTTTGTTCATGTCTTGTGGTCTGCTTTCTCATCACTAGCAAGGCTGCATCATTTACCTCTTCCTGAGTTCCAGAGTCATTTACTAGAGAAATGGTAGTTTGGATGCAGAGAAAGAACTTGTTGCTTGAAAAAGAGGTCAGCTTTTAGCAAGTTTGATCTTAAAGATAATGTCCCTGATGCCACTGTTTTTCATAATTTTAGTAATAAACCTTGTGCAGTCTGCAAATTTTGTAGTTTTTAGCCAGGGATTCTATTTGGACCTTTCCTATGGGAATTTTATAAATTCATGGTCATTTTTTCTGTCAATCAGCTCTGGTCATTTATGCTGTAGTATGTTCTTGCAAACTGCTCTGTATATATAAAACTACTAGAATGGTAAAAATAAGAATATCTTAAATGCTACCAGAGCAAAAACATGGAAAATTCTGTAGCAGGGCATTTATGGAAATACCATAATGGAAATATGATAAATCTTAGATTCATCTCCCTATTAAAATGCTGGCACTCAAAATGCCGAGTGCCGAAAGGTAGGAAAAAAAAAACACGAAACACAGGAGAAGACTGAATCTAGAAGATGGCTTTTCTCCTTAAAACTTCTTTTTTGCAGGGAGGCAAGACCCCCACCCAATTATATATACCAACTCTGACATTGCCATACCTCAGAGAAAAGGGAATATTCCAAGAAATGGCATTTCGGACTTAATATATGTAAGTCCATTTTTCTGCTGTTCAGGACTCACTAAAGCAAGTCCCAACATTTCAAATGGTTAACCTTAGATTCTTTTTTATGAGACGGGTTGCTCAAAAATCAGGACATACAGAAAAAAATAAATCTTTATTGTTTGATAGAATGGAAGTTAAGTATATCATGTAATTTTAATCTTTGGCACCTGATGGCTTAAATGCTGATCTCCCTTGGAAAATGTTTCTATAGGTTAACTGGATAATAGGGAGGAAGTCTGTTTTGTATATATTTGTCTCTTTATTACATGTTTTTTAGCATTTAAAGAGTTTGTTAACTTGAGGCATTAGGTCTATTAAAGCCTTTTTACCTTCACCAGCCATATGTTTTTGACATGTAATTTTAACAACCCGCTGCTTCACTGTAAAAATAAATATCAATGCATACTCAATGCACATGAAGCTAAAGGACTTAATGCACGATAGATAGATAGATAGATAGATAGATAGATAGATAGATAGATAGATAGATAGATAGACAGGTGTGTGTGTGTGTGTGTGTGTGTGTGTGTGTGTGTGTGTGTGTGTGTGTGTGTGTGCGCACTATTTTATCCTTCATGGGTGAGATGAAATTGATAAGGCATATTGACTTGAATCTGATTTGATTTTAAGTTGTAGTTTCTGTTTTGCTGTTTAAGCACAGTTGATGCATTTATATGCTTAAAATACCAGCTGACTGTGTTAAGTGGCAGAACTTATTGTCCTCTGCATCTTACAACAAGGAGTAGCCATTCAAATGTTAAAATCATCTTGAATTGTCATACATCTTATGTTCATAAACTGATGTACAGCTCTTATAGTGCAGGGATTTTGTGCAGTACTCCAACATGAAGAAATGTTTAAAATCACATGCCTCATATATAAAAAATAGGCAAGCTGTACAAAAGGCAATGATAAGTCTTAATAGTTACACATCCCAAAAAGGCATCCATATCACTGAGTCACGCTAGACACAGTAGAAACTTTATACTTGGCAGAAACTTTGCATACTAAGTACGAAGGTTATCTGAAAATATCTTGTCACCTGCACATTACACATGGCTCCTCCGGGACGTCTGCTTCTCTTATGACTGAACCCTGGCACATTAATGTCTATGTAATATCATTTCTGAGGCTTCCAGAACATGTCACATTGGTAATAACTGATGATTCTTCTTACAGCAGACAATCAGTTTTACTGCTGTGAACAGTGTGACAGAAAATGCTAAATTCAAAGCATAACTTTAATGGTTTGAGAGACCCTGCTGACTGTATTTCTTCTAAAACTCATGCTGGCAGTCCTATATAGCAGTTAGTACATCTTAACAATTCTCCAAGGTAGTACATTCACAAAAGCAATAATGCTGAATGCTGGCCCCACAGTGGAAACACAGGACTACAGGGTGGGCTAGAATAGATAAAAGTACCACTGGACAGCTAATTCATCCTGATTCTGGTGCATGGAAATTCTTTGTAAGTATAAGAAAACATCAGGTTGAATACTAGCATGGAACATTGTCAAGAACATTCACAAAGGCAGCCCAGAGTGGCTTGCTTTCAAAACATACTGATAACCTACTTAGGTTTTCTCAGTTCTTAATATGGGATTTTATACACATGAATGCAGACTGAATGGTTGGCCAGCATTTTGCTGAAAACAGGAGTGCAGTACAAGTTAGAATTTAAATAAAATATTAATAACTACTTGTGTACAGCTGCCCATTGTTGCAAAACAAATATATTGTGAACTAAAGGCTCTCAGCAAGCAAAATGCTCTGACTACTGCATCATAGTTTTTAATAAATTAGTTGTTTTGTGTGTCCCAGCAATGCAGAATGTCTATTTCAAAACCAGCATCTGTCAGCAACTAAGACATTTTTATTACACTGGGCTGATGATGTTAATATAAGATTAGAGCGCAGGGACATTCCTTCCACTCTGTACATTGAGGAGGTGCTTAGTTCAATGCATACACCTGCTTGTAGTCATCCTACAGATATGTGCCCTTAAAACTAAGCTTTGTACCATCTGTAAAGCAGAGTGGAGGTCTAAAGGAGCTTCAGCAGGAACCTCTGCACTAATTCACCATCATGTTTACACTTGTCTGACATTACAGTATATGACTGCCCTAGAGACTGTTGTTGCATGACATGGATGGCCAATTAAGCTTAATGATAAGAGGATGGAATAAGAATTCCCAGATGAGATTGCTGAACCCCTAATAATTGAAAGGGTTGTTTTTCATCTAATGAAGATGATAACTATAATAGTTTTAAAATAGGTGGTAAAATACTACAGTATTTACTTTGTGATTTGTTTACTGCTTACTTAAAAAAAATACCTTAATCAGACTAAAACTGCAACAAGAAGTACCACAAAACCACTGATAAACTGATGAACACCAAACACCAGATATGTATGGGAATGACAAGCCTTGTCATGGACCCTTTTCCATTTCCTTCTCTGATTACATGAAGCTAATAAGAAAAATATATCATATTCACTTAGATTAAATGTCACTGCCTTGTAATGCTAGAAGACAGCCATTGCCAATAGCTCAAAACAGAAGAAGAAAGAAATGCACCACATAAAATCTGAGGGAGTGGACAACCCAGACTGGATAACACTGTTACTTGTATAAATACTTCCATGTATGCTGTGTCCAACTGAGATGCCATGCTAAGCTATGATACAATTATAATAATTCCTGTAACACAATAATAATATTCTGACATGCTTCTCTATGCATTTCGGCATCCTCTCAGATCATCTTATTGCCTTCTATCATTATTTTACTTGATTTCTGAAAAGGATCATATGACAAACAACAGGCTGTGGTCACCAAACCTGCTCTTCCTATGGCCTCCAATTGACCAGCATTACTTTCAGCCAAAAAATAAAAACATGAATCATACTGGTAGCTTAAACAGATAAAGCATGTCATGTCATTGATTAGAGTAGTATGAATTATTAGAGAAATTATGAATGTTTGCTTACATAGAGTCATGTTCACAGAATGCTGGCATGCTATAGCTCCTATATCATTCTTTTAGAAGCAAAATGCTAGAAAGTATAGAGCAGAAGGAAAATGAATATAGAGTGCTTGGTGGAAAAGAAAACAAGCAAGGATATTGCTGTTATTTTGTAAAATGTGCCTGATTGTTGGAAACTGAAAGGTGTATCTAAATGCAAATGACAGCATTGACATTAAAAATACAACAATGCTTTTACTGAACTAAAATAGTACAAGAATGCAATGTTTACTCATGTAAAAAATAATCCTAGGACAAAATGCAGCAAAGACACTGCAGGAACAAAGGTAAATACCACCAAAATAATAATTTCCCTCTGGACTAGCATAGGGAGTTTTCTGCACAAATGTAATGGCATGATCTAAAATTGTTGGTCTTTATTTTTAATTGCATTACTACTTTTAGCAATTTAGCATTTTATTCATAAGTTAGGGGTGCAGCATCAATAAATGGACAACTTTTGTTTGCAGAGAGACATAACAGGTATATAAAGTGTAAGACACAAAACAGCAGTGTGGTACAATGAGAAAAGACCATTTAAAGGATTCTGAGGAAGTGTAACAAAAGGGCATTTATGATTTATGGAAGTGACTGCTAAATTAATCATTAAAGAATAGAGGAAAACCTATTTCTTCTGTTTGAAAACTTTGATGAGGGTATTCCCCCTAAAGGGCTTGCTTTGTACATAACAAAAAATACAAGCACAAAATCATGATGTAGCATATGTATTTACTAACACAACTAGTAGATCATTAAAGATGGAGTGTATGGGTACCGGATGATAAGCTTAGCTAGGTGGCACATTACTAAAAGGAATGCATGAAATAAAAATAATTTTTCAAACATATATATATATATATATATATATATATATATATATATTTTTTTTTTTTAATTTGGGGAACCTAAAATGTTGTAAAAACCTAATTATCTTGAAAATGTGATTTAAATAAGTAGAAACAATATTGCATACAGCAAAACTGTAAGTGATAAATAGCACAAGAATGTACATCCACAAAAAGTCAGATGGACAGTAATAGGTACTCTGAGTTTATAGAACTGCTACTGTACCTTGTAACCTAAATATTGTTAATAAATGGAAACATTTGTCTAATGCTGTTGAAGTGAAAAATGCATGGCGTGCTGCCGTGCTGCTCCTAAACGGACACGGTGTGTGGACGAGTGCAGGGGGCATGTCTGAGAGCAGAGCTCTCACAATAGGGTCTATATTAAATTCTTGAAAGCCGACAATGTTGAATCTGACATTGTCAACAAGAGAATAGCGAAACTGCAGAACATTGAACAAGTAAACGAAAATTTCCGTAAGGGGAGATTTCCATTTACTTCAATGTAGTGCTGTCTCGGAGTTAGTATATTTAATTAGCAGGGAGTGTGGGGGTGCAACCCCCCATTTAGGGGGTGCAGGGAGGGCTTGGCCCCCTGCCTACACTGTTTAGTTTTTTTTTTTTTGTTGTTTTTATTTTTTTTTCTGAACATTCGATGTTTTAACAGTTCGATCACCAAAGGTCAACCTTTAGTGATTCGAACTGTTGAATATTTGATGTTCTGATATAGACCCTCACAATATACATGTGCCCGCAATCAAGAACTGCCATTTGGCAATTACAATGAGCAAGACTGCTCATAGTGGGTTGCATACCCCCAACAGCATAGATCAATACAGTATGTCCAGATATGTGGCACATACGTCTGGCCTGTCCCTCATTTACCCTGTCAAATCACTGGGATGATCTCATCTGAAATAATGGCAAACATATGAGTATCAGACATCAAATCCATCACAAAATGCACATAAAACAAATCCTGTCACCCTAGCAATACCCCCCCCCAAGTTTATGAGCAATATTTTAAATATAATAATACAAACACTTTTTTTTTATCAAACAGATTAAATTTAACAGTAGGTGCGAAGGTTTGCCCATTGCTTAGCTATGCATGCTATAGCTTAAATGGCACAAGAAGATAAATATCAAGATACATGTAGCTGAAGCAGCACTGCAGTAGTGTAGTGGTCAGAGCATTAGCTTTATGAGCAAACATTCCTGGTTCAATTCTCCCTACAGCAAATTCCATTTTCCATGTCAAATCACATTATGAACAATATTTTTTGTTGTATAACCTACTAAATAACATATATTTGTGAACTGGAGTACTGCATTAAATGCAGATGTGAGGTGTCATTGTAATAATATTGTAAAATCCACAGATAAACACAAGTGCCCCATACAATATATGTACACATGAATCAGAGATACAAATCGAAGGTAAAATGTGTAATGAATGATAAATCGATAGAGTGTCCAAATCCACCACCTTCCCAAGAACCATGTTACATTTCTGCCTAAATTAGTGTGGGGATAAGCATGTGTAAGCACTATTAAGCAGTAGTGAGCGGGAGTAAGCATATTTAAGCAGCAGTAAGTGGGTTTAAGCCTGTTTGCATGGGGGTAAGCAATGCACACACAGTTTAATTAATATTGAAGCTAACCCTCTGTAAGCATATTTAACTGGAAGTTAGTATTGCTTAGCGTTGCGCAAACCCAATCAAACCCTCTTACAATTGTTTAAAAGTGCCTTAATCACTCTGTATCCAACAGCCGCTGTTCTGCCCAGCATCAAAATGAGCATTCCTTGCAAGTCTTGAACCCAGGACCATGTACACTACAGTCATAGTAGTTAACCAGTAAGCCATCACAGCAGTACATAAGATTGAGGTATCACCAAACAGATCCTCACTATAAGAAAATCAAACTTATCATGTAAAAGGAATCTATATACAGTTTTATGTTGTATAACCTACTACATAACATAAATATGTGAACTGGAGTACTGCATTAAGTCCAGATGTGAGGTGTCATTGTAATAAAGTGTTGAAATCCCCTAATAATCACAAGGACCCCATACAGTGTACGTACACATGAATCATGGATACCAAACACATATATAACATGTAATGAATAATAAATCAATGCCAAACAGCAAATAGTGTGAAAATTAAAAATTAACCAACGCTAAGCATTGTACAGCTTTGCTTACTAGGTGTAAGCAAAGTGTAGGCCAGCTAAATCAGTTTGCCCATTGGTATACCCCTTTAAGCAATGCCAACCTTAGGTAAGCCGGTTTGCCCATAGCTTAGCATTTTCAAAACCATTAAATCATGGCAAAGTGTGTGAAATTGGCCCTATTTAAACCCCACAGGTGGGAATACATCTCATAACTGGTTGCAGCTTCCTCCTGTAGGCACTATGACTGGTGTGGGAGAAGGAGTGTGCTTCCGGGCACAGCACTGGGGCATCCAGGAGTCCAAAGTCATGGCAGGACTCCTTGTTAAAGACCATGACCAGAGACTGCTGAAGGGTCAGTACCAGGGTTCCCAATATAAAGCGGTAGCCTGGGACCATCTCGCCCATGACCTCATCAGTGCCACTGGCATACCTCAAACTGGTGAGCAGGTCAGGCATCACTATGTTGACCTGAAATGGAGAAAGAGGGAGCTCTTGCATCAGTGGATCCAAGAAGCTAGGTGGACAGGTGATGTCCCAGATTTGTGTATCAGTCTACTTCCTGTTTAATAATTGCCAACCCATGTATATTATGGATAGGTATGGCTAAATATACCTCTTATGTCTTTGACAGCGTCAGATGAGTGGGCTGTGAACCGGGAAGCCCATGCCTGTAGATTGCAGAAGTTGCATCGCAAGGCAGGTTAGTACTACTCTTGCATGTACTGTCATTAGACATTAATCTAAAAGTAGTAGAAAGTTAATTGCCAGTATAAAACCTGTATTGTGTATGGCATGTACTGAATAAACCAGACAATATGTCAGGAAGAGTCTCATATAGGTTGTATGTAAATAAAAGGTTAACAGCCTGACAATAAAGGTCTAACTGCTGGACTGCTTGTGTTTACTCTGGTATCATATGGTAATGTAGTGTTGCAATCTCTTAATAGTACTGTTGTATTAAGCACTGTTACCCACACTGTGCTACATAAACAAAATGTGTAGGAATATTTGTATATGACTGTTGTAATCACAAGAGGTCATATTGTACAACTGAGAGAGACTTAGACAGAAAACAGTGAAAAGATAGACAACATAATCCAAATAGCACACTCAACTGAGATGTGAAGTGCTGTATTTTTAGCACACACAGCCATGGTTTGAATCCTGTGAGTGGTAGTAAGCTGTATGCAGAATCATACCACACAACTATACAGATATTGTCAGAAAGTCCAGATAATTGGTGTAAGTCCCCTACCTGTCACCCTGTCCCCCTGGAAAATCAGTGGAATGATCCCAGAAGTTTAGGCAGCAAATAATGACATACAGCTGATTGTCAGACATCATAACTGTCAGGAATATATGCATAAGAACAAACCTGTCACTTTAGCAACTCACCAAAGTGTTATGAGAGTAATAAGCAAAGTATGTCCCAACTCCACCGCCATGTTGTGAAGCTATGACCAGTTTGTGTGCAGTAAAAGAGTGAGACATATGTGCATAATAATGTGGAATCTGGTAACATGTGTGACAACATTCAGGTAGTGTTAACAAACATTCCCCCCACAGGTCTGTCAGATATGATAACTGTGCCCAGAAATAAAATATTAAAATCTTGGACTGGTACTGTTTAGTCTGGTATTGTATGGCAGTGTTAGTGTTGCAGTATCTCTGTCTAATAAGGTAATACACATCACTGTCATCCACACAGTGCTACATAATAAAAGAGTCTAGGAAACCCTGTATAAGAGTGTTGGAATTACAAGGTCAGATTGTAAAATCACGGAAGACTTATAGAAAGAATTCAGAGAAAAGATACACAGCAAATATCTATATAGCATATCCACCTGTGATGTACACTGTGTATTTTTAGCACACACAACCATGGTTCGAATCCTGGGAGTGGTAGTAAGCTATATGCAGAATCATACCCCTCAACTGTACAGATCTGTCCAGAAGGTCCAGAGAATTGGCCCATATCAGCTGGCTGTTACCCTGTCTCCCTGACATATCAGCATGCTAATCTCTGACATATAGGCATCATTTAATGTCATATAACTGACTGTCGGGCTTGTAAATATTTGGAAAATGTCTATGAAAACAAACATGTCATTGTACAACTCACCAAAAGTTTATGAGGGCAATAGTCAAAATATGTCCGGGTGTCACCTGCATGTTGTCAAGACATTCCCAGAGTATGTGCAATAAGAGATGGAGAGGTATGTGCATAACATCAATCTGGAATCTGGGAATATGCATAGAAACAGGTAGTGTTAACAAACAATACCTCCACAGGTATACCAGGTAAGAGGTGTATACTCCAGGTAAAACTCAGTTCATGTATATAGTTGTCTACATCTATACCACTGTCCAAACTAAGGCCATAGGGTAGTGTACTAATATCTGTAAGGTACAGATCACAGCACTGACTAGGAAAGTAATGAGAACTGCAGGGATATACAAGTTGTTAATTGACATCACCCCCCCACCATATCTGCAACAATAAACTAAATACAAAACTCAATCGGTATGTGCACTGTTAAATCTACTGTCGGGACATATGTCCTATTGTTTGATAAATATTGAAATTATTCTATGCATGTGCATGTTGAAATACTCCCACATTGGTGGCATGCTGCCATCGATGTACCTGCATGCTGTTGTAATGGCCACTCTGGTTCCATATATGCATGTGTTCTGTTTGCTATGCAACTGTTCCATATCTGGTGTTTCGGGTTAATGGGAATATCTATGCATGCTGTTATAACCAATCCTGGAGTGTGTTGACTATTACTAACCCACATATGTTG
>NC_056734.1:341149292-341219292 GCF_019279795.1 Protopterus annectens
CACAAATGGATATAGCCATGTACTGATAGCACTCAACACAAATAATGCCAGTGATATATCTGACACAAGACCTGTGTGGTGGACAAACAAAGCATACCTCTGGCCATCATGTGGATAGGCCCACAGTTGAGAACTATGCAGACAGACTGCATTCCATGTTAAACCAGTATGTACACACAAACCCTATAATACTAGTGCTATACAATGCATATAACAACACTACTCACACTGTTTGTAGGTCTAGAACCTTATACAAATATGTAGCTGGCCTGAGTCTGCAAGACCTCTTGTAAGAGGTATTGCTACCTGCTGTCTGTAACACTGCTGCCCACACACAGGAAATATGTCCTCCATATTGGAAAGGTAAAGGGACCACGCCCACATGATGTAGGGATTTATAGTAGTGGGTTGCCATGACAGTCGTAATTGGAAGTACTACACAGCATGCTGCATGCAGGTAGTAAGTGGTGGACACTGATTGGTGCAGAGGTCATCACCTGATCATGTACATCACCTACAAAATCAATGCTGCAGTCTATTCAAAGCAGCTCAATCCATTTAGTGGACGGAGACCGAGATATAGAGAAGAGAGAGAGAGAGAGAGAGAGAGGGAGAGAGTGAAAGCCAAAAAAAAACATAAAAAAAAAACACATCCGTCCAGCCATCCACACAGCAAACTATCCAGACATCATTCCCACAACAGGCATGTGAAGTATATATGCATATAACTGAATGTAGTACTTGGTCCATAATAATGGGATAGATTATATGGAATGATTTATATGTGCCATCAGGTGTTGTTGCTGTAATGATGTCCAGCTGAACAACTGCTATGGACAATAGTGTCTGTCCCTGTGGGCAGTGGACCATACCTGTCAGCTGTGCAGATCAGCACTGATGACAAGATGTAAGCCATCATAGTGTGTGCTGTGTAATGCAAGACATGTATATTTGTGTGGCCAATAGCTGTTGGTGGAAGTAATGACGTTATGATGGACACGTGGGTTCCAGAGCCCACCACTTGCAGGACAGTTATGTTAATGTGTAATGTAGCAAGCAGAAATGCCATACGTGTGTAATAGGTTTACCTGAAATCTGTCCCTATATATATATATATCCCCCCCCCTAATGTTAGGCTGTGTCCACATGTGGTGCCTCTCTGTGTTGTAGCAAGACAGAACAGTGCACCTGTGGAGGAAGGAGAGATAGAGAGTGTGGAGCTGATGTCTGAATGCAGCCCATATATAAATATATATATATATATATATATATATATATATATATATATATATATATATATATATATATATATATATATATATATATATATATATATATATATATATATATATATATATATATATATATATATATACACACACACACATGTATATCTACAGATATACAGACACCTATATATATATATATATATATATATATATATATATATATATATATATATACTCATAATATATATCTATATATATATATATATATATATATATATATATATATATATATATATATATATATATATATATATATATATATATATGTGTGTGTGTACGTCTACATATATACAAAGACACACACACACACACACACACACACACACACACGTAAATAAATACATGTCCCCTACTTTTGCATGACAATGCTGCATGCTATGTGTGAGGGAACATCACACATATCAATATATATATATATATATATATATATATATATATATATATATATATATATACAACAGTAAGTGTGTGCAAAATGGTATATAAGGTGTAAACTCCATGTTGGCAACATATTGCCCTTGTTTGTGGAGGTGGGATTGGGAATTTGGAGAAGGATAGCAGGTATATCTGTGGAGGTGGGTTGGGTTGGAAGATAGAGAAGACAGCCTACAGGTGTGGTATATAATGCATGTGGTGGGTAAACACCCTAGATGGGGAGTGTTGTCTGTAATGTGGAAGCCCCATGAGTCTCCATATTGAAACAATGGGAACAAGGCCCCCACCCATGGCCAGTTACAAGATCAGCTTCATGACCCCGAAGATGCCTGGGCTGTAGGCTGAGCAGGAGGAGCATGTGGACCCTGTGATTGTGTACTGAGGGCCTCAAGGTACTGTAGCACATCCCCCAAGTCTCTGTGGAGCTCCCTATGCACCAGACCCTGGACCTGACCTCGGGTGACCAGATGAGGTGGGAGAGGTGGTTCTGCTGGCAACTGTTCCCTAAACATGCTATTGTATCACTGTTATAGAACATATGTGTGTAGTAATAGTCCAGAAATTCTGGGATCATGTCCAATAGCATGCACAGATATCCCCAATAACACAAAACAACAGATGTGCAGCAATCACATAGGAAACAAACCATGTGGATTTATGGAACCATAGTGGCCCTTACAGTGGTATGCAGGTGACATTGTCTGTAACAGGCCAGCAATGGTAGTGTCCCCACAGTGAGCATGGCTGCAAACACATACCACAAAGTGTTGTACAATATGATATATGTCCCATATATTTTGTAGACATACCTATTGAGTTGTGTGATCAGATTGTTGTTTCAGATATGGTGGGAGGGAGACAGAGATGTGTATTAAAAACTATGATAACCTTGCATTATGAAGTCCTCAGACCTGTTTCCATGTTTATGTATTTCAGGCAAGATGTCCCAGGAGAGGCTTCCCATTCATACAGCGGAGTAGAATGAGGTCATTATCTCACACCTGGTGCAGCACTACCAGGTGTTGTTTGGCCAAACTGCCCATGAGCATCAGGAGTGGACATTCCTGTGGAACGATCTTGTCCACAGGGTAAATGTCAGCCTGCATAACCACAGTTATGAGCAGGTCCCGCATCGTTGCACAGGCCTGTAGCGTACCATGGCGCACATCAGCATGCTGCTGCAGTCAGGGGGATCAGCTCAGGCAAGCCCACATATATGGACCCTACCCCACAATATGTGTGGGGGCCACAACAGCACTGGAATGCTGGCAAGAATGGCAGCATGACATAATCACAAGCCACTACATAACTACCCCTTACTGCAAGTCATATTGACAAAGCCTGGTATATAGGTGGAGTACAGAGAACAGAACGCAGGCCATATGTGAAATAGTGTTGTTATACACCAAGAAAGTTGCTGGTGTTACAGGATAGTCTGCAACATATCCTTAGTCAGAAATATGAAGTCAGAAACACAAATGGATGTAGCCATGTACTGATAGCACTCACCACAAATAATGCCAGTGATATATCTGACACAAGACCTGTGTGGTGGACAAACAAAGCATAACAGGCACACCTCTGGCCATCATGTGGATAGGCCCACAGTTGAGAGCTATGCAGACAGACTGCATTCCATGTTAAACCAGTATGTACACACAAACCCTATAACACTAGTGCTATACAATGCATATAACAACACTACTCACACTGTTTGTAGGCCTAGAACCTTATACAAATATGTAGCTGGCCTGAGTCTGCAAGTCCTCTTGTAAGAGGTATTGCTACCTGCTGTCTGTAACACTGCTGCTCACACACAGGAAAGATGTCCTCCATATTGGAAAGGTAAAGGGACCACGCCCACATGATGTAGGGATTTATAGTAGTGGGTTGCCATGACAGTCGTAATTGGAAGTACTACACAGCATGCTGCATGCAGGTAGTAAGTGGTGGACACTGATTGGTGCAGAGGCCATCACCTGATCATGTACATCACCTACAAAATCAATGCTGCAGTCTATTCAAAGCAGCTCAATCCATTTAGTGGACAGAGACCGAGATAGAGAGAAAGAGAGAGAGAGAGAGGGAGAGAGTGAAAGCCAAAAAAAAAAACACAGCAAAAAAAACACATCCGTCCAGCCATCCACACAGCGAACTATCCAGACATCATTCCCACAACAGGCATGTGAAGTATATATGCATATAACTGAATGTAGTACTTGGTCCATAATAATGGGATAGATGATATGGAATGATTTATATGTGCCATCAGGTGTTGTTGCTGTAATGATGTCCAGCTGAACAACTGCTATGGACAATAGTGTCTGTCCCTGTGGGCAGTGGACCATACCTGTCAGCTGTGCAGATCAGCATTGATGACAAGATGTAAGCCATCATATTGTGTGTTGTGTAATGCAAGACATGTATATTAGTGTGGCCAATAGCTGTTGGTGGAAGTAATGACGTTATGATGGACACGTGGGTTCCAGAGCCCACCACTTGCAGGACAATTATGTTAATGTGTAATGTAGCACATAGAAATGCCATACGTGTGTAATAGGTTTACCTGAAATCTGTCCCTATATATACCCCCCCCTAATGTTAGGCTGTGTCCACATGTGGTGCCTCTCTGTGTTGTAGCAAGACAGAACAGTGCACCTGTGCAGGAAGGAGAGTTAGAGAGTGTGGAGCTGATGTCTGAATGCAGCCCATATATAAATATATATATATATATATATATATATATATATACACACACACATGTATATCTACAGATATACAGACACCTATATATATATATATATATATATATATATATATATATATATATATATATATATATATATATATATATATATATATATATATATATATATATATATATATATATATATATCTACATATATATATATATATATATATATATATATATGTCTACATATATACAAAGACACACACACACACACACACACACACACACACACGTAAATAAATACATGTCCCCTACTTTTGCATGACAATGCTGCATGCTATGTGTGAGGGAACATCACACAGATCAATACATATATATATATATATATATATATATATATATATATATATATATATACAACAGTAAGTGTGTGCAAAATGGATGGGTATATAAGGTGTAAACTCCATGTTGGCAACATATTGCCCTTGTTTGTGGAGGTGGGATTGGGAATTTGGAGAAGGATAGTAGGTATATTTGTGGAGGTGGGTTGGGTTGGAAGATAGAGAAGACAGCCTACAGGGGTGGTATATGATGCATGTGGTGGGTAAACACCCTAGATGGGGAGTGTTGTCTGTAATGTGGAAGCCCCATGAGCCTCCATATTGAAACAATGGGAACAAGGCCCCCACCCATGGCCAGTTACAAGATCAGCTTCATGGCCCCAAAGATGCCTGGGCTGTAGGCTGAGCAGGAGGAGCATGTGGACCCTGTGATTGTGTACTGAGGGCCTCAAGGTGCTGTAGCACATCCCCCAAGTCTCTGTGGAGCTCCCTATGCACCAGACCCTGGACCTGACCTCGGGTGACCAGATGAGGTGGGAGAGGTGGTTCTGCTGGCAACTGTTCCCTAAACATGCTATTGTATCACTGTTATAGAACATATGTGTGTAGTAATAGTCCAGAAATTCTGAGATCATGTCCAACAGCATGCATAGATATCCCCAATAACACAAAACAACAGATGTGCAGCAATCACATAGGAAACAGACCATGTTGATTTATGGAACCATAGTGGCCCTTACAATGGTATGCAGGTGACATTGTCTGTAACAGGCCAGCAATGATAGTGTCCCCACAGCGAGCATGGCTGCAAACACATACCACAAAGTGTTGTACAATATGATATATGTCCCAATGGTAGGTATTTTGTAGCATACCTATTGAGTTGTGTGATCAGATTGTTATTTCAGATATGGTGGGAGGGAGACAGAGATGTGTATTAAAAACTATGATAACCTTGCATTATGAAGTCCTCAGACCTGTTTCCATGTTTATGTATTTCAGGCAAGATGTCCCAGGAGAGGCTTCCCATTCATACAGCGGAGTAGAATGAGGTCATTATCTCACACCTGGTGCAGCACTACCAGGTGTTGTTTGGCCAAACTGCCCATGAGCATCAGGAGTGGACATTCCTGTGGAATGATCTTGTCCACAGGGTAAATGTCAGCCTGCATAACCACAGTTATGAGCAGGTCCCGCATCATTGCACAGGCCTACTTCGCAATGCCCATCAGCATGCTGCTGCAGTCAGGGGGGATCAGCTCGCAACAGGGGGTCATTCCATCCAGCCCCCCTAACACATGTTGAGGAGCTCCTTGCCAGCCTCGGGGCACCTGCCCACCCGCACACCTAACACCTTGAGGAGAGCATAGTGAAGGTGGGTGCTACCCACATACTGGCCAAGGAGCATGCAGGTAAGGCCACAGAGCACATCAGCAGATCACTGTTGCATATCCATCTGCATCTGTACAGTTAGATCATGTATATGTGAGATGACATATATATAGTTTGTTGCTGCGTAGTAGTAATAAGATGTGCATAATCTGTAGTATTGTGGGCTTGTACTGTTGATGTACTGTAATGCTACACTCACCCTGTACCAATGCCACAGTTGTGGCTACTGACATCACATCTCTCACACACTTATGTAGGTACCTCTGGTATACCTCCATGGCAGCAGCCATGTTATGGCTATGGTATATTCCATGCACACATTTAACAAGCCTACCCATAATGCATGCTGTACATATTCACTTATTGTTGCTGTTAACTGCACTGCATCACAGTGGTCACCGTGATGGTGTATCTGAAGGGTATGTCAGACTCCTGCAATATAACTACTGTCATTGCAAAATGTGTGCACAGAGATGAACATAATGGTGGGACAAATGAGCTACAGTAGGGACATGTGTGAAACATCACCCTTATACAGTGCTACAACAGTGTATATACTAGTATTACAATGGCAACTGTAACAGATCTAGACTATGGCATATCACAATACTGCAGTCCACAACACTTACAACCTGCAATGTGTTCCTAACATGAGCAATGAGCATGTAAAATGGAATCGTATGTTAGGACAGCAAATATGGGGAATACATGCCTTCACAAACACTGGAAGCATATGTGCACATACACTCCAGATAAAATATAGTAGAAGCAGCTGTTGAAGTACTGACTGCATGCATTTGTCATGGAAATGCACCTAACAGCAAGTACATATTCCCAATGTCACAGCAAGAAATGGTCTGCTGTCCAAAACTTTTGGCCATGAAATGTGCCCACTTACCTGCAACAGAGGTAGCCATGGCTTGCACACATCTTACATGCCATGGTGTGGGCCCCATACCCAACAGGTAGCACCCAGGAGTTGGACATGTAGCCATACCTCACCATTGCATATACCATGGCAAACAGTGCGGACAGTCATGTATGTGGCAAGGATGTATGGGACAGGAACAATGTAAGAAATAAACAGATGGCCATCCAAGACAGATGGTGTGACATGTAGCAAACTGGTAATGCAGGCTGCTTAGTAACATGCCACAACACTGAGGGGGTTGCAGGAATGTCTAGCAAGTACTAGCTGTGCAGTACCCATGTCAGCAATTGCCTGGACTCTGCAAACGTGTGGCCCATGGGTTAGAGTAATCAGAAGTTACAGTTGTACCACAGGAAACATCAGCCAGGCCTCTCTACAGGTAGCGTATGCATAACAGAAGCGAGCATCAAAATGCATGCATTACAATGTATACTGGTGTACCAAGACCATGTTGGAAACCTACAGACAGTATCACGTAAGATGCATGTGCTGCACAACCAACACCTCACCCCACCTCAGGCCCACCATCACCATCTGTATCATGCCAGTGCAAGTGTACACCTGTATGTTTGCCATTTTCATTAGCTGGTACTAGTCTGCTACACATGGTGTTCCATGTTTAGGACACTGCAAACTGACACACGTGTAGGCCATAGTTGTTAAGCATCTGCAAAAAGTTTGAAGGTGGGGAAGGGGTGTCATCATGACACAACAGTGTACTGCAGCAGGGATCCAAAGGATGCTATGAATGGCTGTATCTGCACACAGTCATGGTCAAGAACTGTGGCAGACATAACCCTGACTCAACAGCAATAGTGACGGCAGTGTGTGAACTCCAAGGGATGTGCACATGAATTGACCTTGCAATCATGCAGAGTTGGGGGACATGTGTAGGGCAGACTGACCATATACTGGCAAATGCAGATAACCCATGCTAGCATACCCCTGCCAGGAATAGTGACTGCTGTAGTACACATAACAGTAGGTGCAACAAACAATCATGTTAAGGGCGTGCACACATATGCACCCACTAAGTGTATGCATCTCACTCAGCATCAGCACAACTAACACATTTATTTGACACTGCATTTGATTGTACAGGACATATGTCACATATCAGGCTCATATAATGTTAACATATGCAGTAATGTGGTTCCATGACATATCAAGGAAGAGGGCGTCATATTGATAAGGGTGCGTACACACCCCATAGGCATGGTAAGGTTTGACGGTTGTCAGTGTAATTGTATCGTATTAGTCATACATACACCGCTAATGATGACATCTGTAAATCAGACATCAGGCATTCACTAATGACATCTGTCCACATATTATCCCAGGTATGTGTCAGAAAAACACATAGGGGCTGTGAGCAGCAGAGCAGACATAACTGACACAGTAATACACATTCAGCAATGGTGTGTACACCTGTGAGGAATGGTGCACAGTACATGGCAGGGTGCTGAATAGGTGCACAGAAATATTGTGTACATAGATGCAGTGTTTTCCAGGGGAGGGGGCAACACCTACTAACACAGCCCATGCATCACACACATGTATACTGTTGCTAACATGGATTGACTATTGCTGCACTGCATGCTGTTGAGTACCATATGTTAAGCATGTTGACAGATAGGTAGTGGGAGGTCTGTGTGTAATATCTTCATGCAACCTCACCAGTAAGTGTGAGTGTGTGTGTGCGTGTGTGTGTGTGTGTGTGTGTGTGTGTGTGTGTGTGTGTGTGTGTGTGTGTGTGTGTGTGTGTGGGTGGGGAGGGCATTATTTTGTCTGTAAGTGCAATCTGGTGGAATGGAGGAAGATCAATGCATGTCGGATGTGTGTGTATATATGTGTGTTTGTGTGTTTGTGTGTGCGTCCATGTATGCACATGTGTGATTGTGGGGTTGTTCATACGTCTTGACTTACCTTTGTAATCATGCAGTACATGGACATGGACTGACACATAAGGCACCAGGAATACTTGTCTGATATGTAATCTCAGGATAGCTGATAGTATAATGAGGTCTGTAGCATGGAACATGCATTGGGAGGGAAACTAGACACCAAGTATGCTGTTAAAATTGCAGTCAGCAGAAAGGTGAAAAAATAACCATGTATGCAGCACTACAGATGCATTGGGGAATTACTAGACAACACCAGTGAGTGTATCCAAATATTACTGTTGTCCACATAATAAGTTAATAGAGCAACAGATCTTGCATCTACTGAGCAATAGTTATGTATGACACTCCGGTGCGTGACATTATTGAGTGACTGTAGTAGCCCCTAACATATGGGGGTCATGCACATGATGTCTGGACAAACCCAGGGTGAACACTGTATGACAGCAGTGAGTCCTTGTAAAACCGACTCCAATCAAGTCAAAGAGGTAATGGAGTAACAGGTCATGTTTTGTGATCACTTGTCTGGGCAATTAGAAGAATGATACATTAATGATTGGTATTAATGAGTGTAAGCTTCCAAGTGTGATGCAGGATTGGGAACTTAAGAGAATAAACTTGGGACAGTCTGTAAACTCAGGGACAGGTATGTATTATGCTGGAATGTCAATGTGTGTGTGTGTGTGTGTGTGTGTGTGTGTGTGTGTGTGTGTGTGTGTGTGTGTGTGTGTGTGTGTGTGTGTGTGTGTGTATACTGTTAAGCAATGACGTACAGGTCTTAAAGTGCATTTCTTGTTTTCCCCTCACAGGTGGTGAGGTGGGTCAGGGTCCCTCCTGCAAGCAATCTGATGTTGGTGTCCATACAGACACTGAAAATGATGATAGGTATGTTGAGGCACAGGCGGAGTTGTCAGAGGCTGAAACTGTGCCATTGACATCCCCCTGTTATCCACCCCATCCATGCACACAGTCACAGTGTCTATAGATACCCCATCACCAGTGGTCATAGTAGAGAGACAGTTGGCGGTTGGTGGCAGTGCACGGGACAGTGTGGTATCTGTGGCTGCTCTGTCTGGACACAGCAGTCTAAGCCAGATGTCCAGCAGGGTACCACATAGGCAGATGTACAGGGGTGCTCATGGGAGGGCTGCTGGTCATCATGCCCCTGGCAGAAGTGCCACATCTGGTACCACCAGACACATGTTTCAGGCTGTCATGGAGGCACAGGCATGTATGGAACGATAAACAAGACAGGGTCTGAGGCTGCAGAGGGCTGCTTTTTCAGCTGTAAGTGACAACATTCATGATCTTGCAGGTGCCCTCCATTATTATACAGAGGTCATGGATAGATGGTGGGGTGAGATGGCGGGCCTCCTCGACCGTGGATTGTCTGTGCTAGAGCATGTGGTGGAAGTGGTGTGATGGCCACGTGGACGTAGGCCAGCATGACCAACATCTGAAGGTCAACATGGACATGCAAGGACACCAAGCCACTCCCGTAGTGGCAGTACCAGCCCCAGCATTGCAGGGGGGGTGCTGTCCACACCACATCACAGCAGTCAGTCCCAGGAGGGACCAGGTTCCAGCGAACATATGTCATCATCGGGGAGAGTAGCATATCGAAGCTTGTACCTGGACCTGCCCATGGAACCCCTGGCAGAGACAGTTCTTGTGACTGTGGCCAGAGGCAGTGAACTGCACACCCTGTCAGGTATGGTCTGCAGCTGTCCAACAAACACCTGTATAGGCAGCCACATGGCAGAACTCTGTGCATGCATACTCACACAGAATGCAAACACACCTAGGGCAACCCCATACCTGCACACACCACATCACCACAGCCATATCAGTAATTAAAACCCCTCACTCACACACATGGTGTCAACATATGGCACAGCCTAGGTCTCTGGCAAACCAACAACACACCCTGTGCATATGATGATACCTGTGCCACATCCCTGTCATCCATAACATCGATGCAGGGACAGGATAATATGGTTCTGATGCACACAATGACTGTACTACAGTGTACCAATGTATGGCTGTGTAACATGTTGTCAGCAGTAACATTTAATGCTTACATGTCAGGTAGTGTAGCTGTCCAGCCATGATGCATTATAGTTGTTAGTAACACTGAGTAATTGTGGTTTCCATAATGTTATCCATTTGTGTTGTAGGTGTCCATGTGTCAGCAGGAGGATGGTTTGCTCTCATATTTCACAAGGGGTATGGCACTGTGGTGACACCTTGGCTGTGCCATATCCTGGGTACAGGTGAACACATGTCACAGGTCTATATAACCGTTACTGCCTATGCCACATGGCTGATAGGTCTGAGGGTGGTGTATACAGGTGAGTGCATGGTGGCTGCTGTTAGCAGCCCTTTTACAGTGGACAATGGTAGTTGTACTGGGTGCTGCACACCACATGTTTGTGTATAACACACACAGAGGCTTAGGTGTTGATGCACTACACAGAGAATACTGTACACATGGATGTATGTATCTGTGCAAGGAACCCATTGTAGCCTATGTAATTCCACCAAGCCAGACTATGCAGAACAACACATTTTGGAATGAGCATTCTGCTAGTTTAATGTCATTGACGATGGAACCGGCAGGGTATATGTCCCCTTCCCCAATGTAGTGCAATCCTCAACACAGTAAACATATGTGTGCTGATGTGGGTGGCACTCCCCTACCCTTTGGAGGGTGAGAGGTGCTGTAGAACCACAGATAGCGTGATAGACAAATAACTAACCTGTTAACATGAACTGTATAGTATTATGGCCAGCTACACAGGGGGATACACTCAACAGTAACAGCAATAATGTTGGCTGTGTTCACAACAGCCACACCTAGCTAGGTATACCAACCTCAGTATTGCTGCACACCTATACAGTGAGGAAGAGGCCATTTACACAGCTAACAGTAGTTGTGTTGGAATGTATGTCCACAGGATGAAACCTGTGACATGTTAGCATATGCCACACAGTTCTTGGACAGATGACCCCCTGGAACATGTATATTCTGCAACCAGAAGTAAATCCCTCCACATACATGCACACTCTTACTTGGCAACATTGCGACTAGACCTCTACCTAAGTATGTAGTGCTACTGATGTGTGTGGCTTTAATTGCACACACCACACAGCTTTTAGGATGAGGTGTGTTCCAGGTTACATCTTATATGCAAAACATCCCCAGGCATGTACAATATGGGATTGGTGGATGTAATGGTTGTATATGGACAATACATAGTGTGACATACCGTCATATATACATTGACAAACACATAACAGTCAGACACACATCTGAGAGACCTGGACCTATCAGTGCTAACTACCTTGTCAGTGTGTCGAATGTGTTACAGGTAGGTTGCACACAGCACATGCATAACTGGGCTGGATAGTGTTGTCAGTTACCTGTATGGTTTGATGGTGACAGTGGTCACCATAAAGTGGTACATGGGGCATGTACTGGGGGTACCATGGTGTAGTGACAGCATACCCAGCACCCACACCCCACTGTGGATATTTTATGCACTGGAACCCATGATGACACTCTGATATACCCACCATCACACACTGACCAGGACTGCAATACAACCCCTTGTCCATCCCAAGAGTGCTACTACAGGGATATACATCTAATGCTCATGCCACATGCATAGCACGGTGATGCATTGGCATGCCTCTCCTATAGGCAGCAACATCACTATCCTTAATACTGTGTGGCAATGTGTATGCTAATTGGAGTATATGGCTTCGAAATGCTGTACTGTACATATATACACACATGCACACATATACACACTTGCCAGAACTCAGTGAGTATCCCATGCCTGTCAACCCATTTGTACAACAGTGTCATGCTGTTACTGCAAGGCCCAGGTAGCCCTTAGGGAGAGGAGCACAACAAGGTACATGTAATGCCTGGTACAGCAGCAGCCACATCTAACTATGGCAATGGGTGGTGTGGTGGGTGTGAAGGGCTTCAGGGTATTCCCAACTACAGGTCTACTAACACACAGACACTGATATTCTCAGTAATGCACACATACACATTTGTCAGTACTGAGGTGCATTGGTGCAGGTGCTCATAGATGTGTACCAGGCTATTGTCCATGGAGAGATGGGAAGTGTAGGGGATGTGTGTACAGTGGTATCATGCCACCTGCCATGTGCCAGCAGGCCATCTATCAACAGACATCACTGTGGTGACCCTCAGGGTGAGAGTGACATGCATCAGCCAATCTTCTGGGTGCCTCCTGCAGAAGGCCAGTGAGGTGCTCCAACTGACATGTATGCAACATGTATTACATAACATGGTTAGAGTCTGTCTTGGAGACCTGTACCCAAGCATGTTCTGTTGACTGTGGTAGTGTAGTTGAGGTATCCATGGCATGTGGTGCGTACTGGGTATTGAGTCCTATCTGTGCCATTTATAACACAGCTGGGCAGTCATGTCAGTGTCAGTCAAGCATAGATTGCCTGTACGTATCCAAGATGGATACCTGACATCTGCACATCTGTACAGGGACTGACAGACATCAGCTCACCAACTAGCTATGCAGTAGGATGAATGTGTAGGCAGATAGATGTCTGACACAGATAGGTATGCCATTACTACATGATGGCATCCCTCACTGACATGTGCTATACAGATAGTAGTCTACAGTTATTTTCCACATGTCAGATTATTATCCAGTAGGAAATATATAATGTGGCACAGCTCACACACCAGAAACATGACAGTGAGGACTCAGAGTCCATCTATGCATGCAGGGGTGTTTGCTTCCAAGACTACAATTAGCAATCTACTCTTGCTTGGGAAAGCACTGTCAACAGTAGTAATGCAATTATACACTACATGCCAGTGTGACTGCATATAACCTGGAACACTACCCTTGTATGTAACACATTCACATGGATAAGAGTGTTGTACAAGCCATATATACTCAAGTGTCCCAGACAGGAGACTCACACCCCTTGCTACTGTAATGACAGCACATAGACCCATGTTATGTACATGGCATTATATACACTTATTATTGATGTCATTACCCTGTTATGTTATCAGACTGGGATGTGAGCACTGGTTTCCAGGGGTGAGCTTTGCTTAGCAGGTGTTAGCATTGCTTCAATATAACAGCTAAGCACATTTGTGTACTGGTAAGCAAAGCCAACACAGTGTAAGCACCCATACGTTTAACCATACCTTAGCACCACTTAGCTTCGCACAAACCTGTGCAAACACGCTTAAAAGCTGATCAAACCTGTCTTAACCACTCTGTATCCAACAGCCCTTATTCTGCCCAGCAACAAAATAAACAGTCGTTGTAGGTCTTGAACCCCAGACCCTGTACACTATAGTCACGTCAGTTAACATCTACGCCATGACAGATGTGAAAGCAGTTGTTTTTCCAATATATCTGTCAGTACACATTTTGAATAGTATTGAACAATTGCTGTGACTTCCATTGTGTAATACTTGTTAGTGATATTACTGTTGTATCACATTTGTTGTTATATCTAAATATACACATATCAGATACATATGGTGTGATACATCTGGGAAGGTATACACAACAGTTATGTTTACACATGACAAGGATATGGATATATACATATACATATGTAGATATATGTGTACATGCACATACGCATATATATTCATATATATGTATTTATATACATCTGTAGACTGTATCATATATATGACCATATATAGATATCGCTGTATATATATATATATATATATATATATATATATATATATATATATATATATATATATATATATATATATATATATATCTACATACATCAAATATGTATATATGTGCATTATATATATATATATATATATATATATATATATATATATATATATAAAACTATATGTGCATATATATCTATATATCTGTATATGTGTAGACATATATAGCTTTGTATATATATATATATATATATATATATATGTGTGTGTGTGTGTGTGTGTGTGTGTGTGTGTGTGTGTGTGTGTGTGTGTGTGTGTGTGTGTGTGTACATATATATCCATATATGTATGTAGATATGTATATGTGTATATATATATATATAGATATATATATATATATATATATATGTATATATATATATATATATATATATATATATATATAGATATATATATATATACACATACATATATGTTTGCCATATGTCCAGAACATGGAGTGGAGTCATACTTCATCACCAATAGTCTCAACCTCTTAGTACAAGGGGATATCATGTATGTATTGCAGGTATATGTGCAGACTGTTGCTACTGTAAAAGGGGTTGTCTTAACAGACATGTTGTGTGCGGGAGGTCACATCTGCTATTGACATGTACACCATCAATTACCGTCAAACATCCTAAGGTCATCATCATACAGTACCACTGATATCACAGTAATGATCCTGTGGACTACAGCAGAGATAATGCCAATAAATCTGGACAGTCTGGCACATTCTGGTCAGTCCAGAGATATACACAGATCCCCTTAGTGTGAAACATGTGGACCAAGCCTGACAATGCGAATCTTAACAGCCATGTACATGAGTATATCACGTAAATACTGGACTACATATGCCCACACAGTTTATGCATTCACACACTCCTGTCCGTCCTGACACATAATAACCAGTGTTGCAGAGGTCACATGGTCACCTACTAGCCACTAGTTAGTGACATACATCTGTACAGCATCCCACTGCTTTGTCAAAAATACATGACAGTTATGGTGGTCCGGCAGCAGCACATCTGGCAAATATCTGCACATAACATCACACTGGGTAATTACACTAAGCTGCTAGGCATGTAACAAAGCACTGTGCAAACTACAGGCAGACTGCCACAACACTGGCCTACATGTCATATGGGGGAATACACATGTACCTGCAAATATAGCAGGTTCTACAGGCATATCACAGCACAGGGTAACAGACACCTGTGTGAAAGTGCATACCCACAACCAGTGTGAACACAGCCACAGCCACACATGGTAAGTAAGCTTAATATATATCCTAAAAATGGAGAACATCGATATCTGTGCAGTAACTGAGACCTGGTTCAAGGCTCCAGAGAGCACCCCTGCAATACCAGGCTACAATTCTTACCACACTTTTCGGCCACAAAACCAGGACTGAAACACTAAACGTGGAGGAGTGTCCATATTCACACCTCTAGGCTAGTTGCCCAACACAATGCATCTGAAATTATCCAGGTGCAATTAACACTAGGTAAGACTGCAATCCAAATTGTAGCTTGCTATAGATCCCCATCCATGCCCCAAGATTCTCACTACACCTTTCTAAACATACTGGAAAATATTAAGATACAACCAAACACCCTAATACTGGGTGATTTCAACTACCCTGCCATTAATTGGGAAAACTACTCAGGTACCAACTCCTTTTCCCAACGGTTCTTGGAATTCATAAATTCCAATGCCCTGGATCAACTAATCCATTGTCCCAACAGGGGCTCCAATATCCTAGACCTGGTCATTACCAACATGGGAGATAGATGCTCCACACCAGTGGTCACCCCCTCATTGGTCAGGTCTGACCATAAGCAAATCACCCTTGACATCCACATCCCACCCCCACCCCCAGTAAGGAAACCTCCTTAAAAAACTTCTCCAAAGCCAACTTCAAGCTACTGAAGTCAAAAGTGACAAACTTCACAACACTCATGCAGACGGGATCTGGAAGTTTGACTGCAGAATCCTACACTAAGGCACTGTACGAGCACATCCACTCGTGCATGAATCATGCCATCCCAAATAGAACCAAGATGCTCTTCTCGAAAAAAAGGAAGCCAATCTGGTGGTCCCTTGCTATAAACAAACTATACAACAGAAGAAAGAAACTGTTGCAAAAAAGAGGAAAATCCCAGGATGCAAAAAACTCCCTCACCAGCCTCAGTAAGAAGCTGAGATCCCTCATAAAATCCTCAAAAGCTAGTTACGAAAATAAAATTGCCAAAGATTCCAAAGACAACCACTATAGTTATGTCAAGAATCTAAATGGCAATGCTCAGATCTGCTCTGAGTTACAACAGAATGGGATTAAATATACTGATCCCAAGGATATTGCCAATATCCTGGCAGATCGATTTAGTGCCAACTTCACCCCACTCTCACCCCCTAAAGGGCCCATCTCAATACCAAAAGATTGCCAAATTCCGATAATCACGGCCACACAGGTAGAAACCACACTCTCCAAAGCTAAGAATACAGCATCCATGGGACCAGATGACATCCCAGGCTGTGTACTACATGAACTACAAAATGAACTGGCACCTCACCTAAGTGTGATGTTTAATCATAGCCTCACCTCAGGCTTCCTGCCCACTGAGTGGCGCACAGCTACAGTTATCCTGCTCCACAAGGGAGGATCCATCTTGGATCCCAGGAACTACCGTCCCATCAGTCTGACAAGCCTGATTTGCAAGGGCATGGAACGCATTATCATGCAACTTATAAACAAAGACATTGGCAACCTTCAAACACTAGACCCCACCCAGTTTGGGTTTGTGAAGGGCCGATCTTGTCTCCTGAATCTGATTGACTTCTTCAAATCAGTCTCCAGAGCTGTGGACGAGGGTAAGGCAGTCCACACAGCCTATCTGGACCTCGCCAAGGCCTTTGACACCATCCCCCACTCTGGAATCATAGATTAACTTACTAAGCTGGGCATAAATCCCTACGTCACTTGATGGGTTGCTAACGGGCTTACTGACAGAACCCAGACAGTAAAAGTAGCGGACTCCAAATCCAGCTCCAGACAAGTGACAAGTGGAGTACCTCAGGGTTCAGTCCTGGGACCACTCTTGTTTGGCATCTACTTCTCTGAAGTACAGGCCAACACTAAGGGACTCTAGCTAACAAAGTTTGCAGATGACTGCAAACTGGGAGCCATTATTGAATCCCCAAATGATGCGGATATTCTACAAAAGGGCCTTACAGAAACAGATGTCTGGTGCCAGAGCCATGGGCTCAAGCTTAATGCCAAGAAATGTATAGTTATCCCCTTTGGAAAAAAACATGTACCCATGAATTACCACATAGGTGGCAGGACACTAAACATTGAAAGTGCGATGAGAGACTTAGGGACACAGGTGGACAGTGGTCTCACTTTCGATAACTACATTGCCACAACAGTCAGGAAATCCTTCTATGTGGCACACATCATCACTAAGGGCTTTTCATCCAGAAAAAAGGAGGTCATTGTCCCACTGTACTCATCCCTCATTAGACCCATTATAGAGTATAATGCCCCGTTTGGTATGTACCTCACAAGACATCTGCAACAGCTTGAAAGGCCACAGAAATACCTCACTAAAAGAATCACAGGCCTAAAGCAGATGCCATATACTGACCATCTAAAAAAACTCCAGCTATACTCTGTAGCATATCATCTACTCAGAGACGATCTCTGCTTAACATGCAAGGCCATGTCAAACCCTGAGCTGTTGGACATGCTCCACTTAAAGAAATCCCTGTCCCTCAGAGCCACACACACCAGGGATCTAAACCTTGTCATCACAATGAACAAAACATGCTGGAGGGATAGGTTCCTGACCAAGGGACTCCCCATACTCTGGAACAGACTGCCCATACATATCAAGCAGAGCACCTCTTTGGCCCTCTTCAAAAGGAACCTTGATGATTGGATGGGAGATAGTAAATTCACCCCGGGAGATCATGTCAGCCGCCCTGCTGGACAGGGGCCTGGAGAAGTAAATATTGTGGGAAGAAATATCCAGGGAATTGTTATGGCTAGGCTTGCATAGGCCCTAGGGCCGATAGCCTAGTACCAACCTATGAACCTATATTACAATATATGGACTGTCTGTTCAACACCTTCCTCATATGTACCACTCACACACTAAGCCTACATATACTGGGCCACGACACAATGTGGTCCAATGCCTGTCTGTGATATGAGACATGTGTGTGTTTGGACCTACAAACATGTAAGCCAATAGGGTACCATACACTGGAGCTGCATGTAACATCAGATAGAACAGGACGAAGAACAATGACATTTACCACAGTCTGTACACAGGCCAAGGTATGTATTCACAATACACATACTGTTGACAATCACCATAAGTTCACAGACATCACTACTGTACACACAACCACAGAATGCCCAGGATATGTCCTCAAATATAACCCCTACTATACATAACATGTCTAGCAGTCTGATATCTGACTGGCTTGTTATCAAGTATGATGTCAATAAATAATGGTGTACAGAGCATATCCACCTCTTACTGCATGACATATGTACAAAGGTTGAAAGACTTGTGGCTGGAGGCACAAACACCGGGCCAATATTGGCATGTTGGTGTGATAACCTCAAACATTTACTGTTGTAACATGGTTTGTTGTGACATATGTCCTATGGGGAATATGAAGTCAGTAACTCTCATGACTGTCACCATGTACTGACTGCAATCCTCAGACAATGCTTCTGCAGTTCTAAGATAGGTGATCTGTGAGTAATACAAGACACATAAGACTACAAACACTGGCCAGTCTGCAGATAACCCTACAGGTGAGAGTTTCTTCAAACACATAACACTGTCATGACAGGTATGAAATCATGTAGACCAGCCATATCCACACAAACCCTGTTAAACCAACATTACTCCAAATGCAGAGGAGCAACACTTACATTCTGTAGTCATGTCTGGAACATCCCCCTCCTGTTTGTTGGCCTGTCTCCACAGTGTATGTTGTTAGAGGTATATTCCACTACCATCTGTGATGCTGGTTGCCAAACACCGACATGAAGTCCTGCTCACAGTGAACGAAAAGGGCCAACACCCACATGATGTTCCTAGTTATAGGAGTGTGTTTCCATGCAATTGGCTATGGGAATGTTACCACAGCTGTTCCACATGCAATCAGCTAGTGGGGGACTGCAATTCATGCAGAGGCTATCAGCTGATCATGAGCATCACTTACAAAACACAAGCTGCTGCCTAAGCAAAGCAAGTGTACGTCTCCACATCCACCAGAGTGGGAGTGAGAGAGACAGACAGAGACAAAGTAAGACAGGGAGGGGGTGGGAGAGTAAAACCTAAGCATGTTTGTGTCATGTTTCCAGTACAGGGCTTCAAACCCCTGCCTGACTATGTACTGCTATCACGTCTATACAGTTTTTGCATGCACCACAGAGCATACATGTTGAGGAAGCTGTCTAAAGGTATATTCGATGGTGATTGACATCTGCAACAGTGACAAAGGAAGGATAAGGTAGGTGTAGTACATGTGCCTGTCCACAAGAACAGGTGTCAAGGATGACACAGCCATACTCTCTCTGGGACTCACACACATTATAACAGTTGTCAGGGTCAGAATTAGACTTCATAATTAGCTAATTTGCCACAATACAGTAATATGCAGGTATCACATGCACCACAGGGGTTATCAGGATGATATATGGGCAAAGGGTATGTCAAGGTGTCTGATATCAGAAGGCATGCTTCAGTAGGCCACTGGGAGGTGTAGTGAGCGTGAATGGTGTCCATATCATTATACTCCACACACACACACACACACACACACACACACACACACACACACACACACACAGGTTTGCCAGTACTGACATGCATGGGTGCATTGCTTCACAGATTTGTAGTGGTTGGATGTGCACATGTCTCACATGCATGTTTTGTGACATGTGGAAGTGTACCTGGGGTGTCTGGGGCATGTTGTATAGACAGATTATCATCTGACCTCATGTGGTGAGAACTGGCAATAGACACCAGGTTGACCCTGCACCTACATTGACAGCATGATACAGATATTCCCTGGTGTCAGTGGCATCTGTCCATACAGGGCATGTGTATAAGGCATGGTATGTCCTTTGTGGGTTACATTTGCTGGCTCTACAGTTGTTGCAGGCATCCAGTAGTGTAACATAGTGAAAAAGCACTGTATGCAATGATTTGCCTATTGTTGGGATGGGACAGGGTGCCATGTTCTCTGTAGTCCACTGCAATTACACCGTGGTTACTATCTGTGGACAATATAGAGGGAACTACCAACATAGTGGTTATTGCCTAGTTGAGTGTGTTTGTGTATGAGACGTGGGTGGAGAGTGTTCTCTGGGTAATACAAGGGTTGCTTATATTATTCCCCAAGCCATGATGTCACATATAGGGGTATGGATTGTCTACCCCAGCCAATCTGCTGTTTGACATATGTTATCCTTGTAAGGTGGACATTGTGACACATAATAGGCCCACCATATAAGAAATTTGCAAAACCCACTCCACAATGAGTCCTGTTGTTGCCCACTCACCTCTACCTCCACACAGGATACATATGACAAACACATACACACCCACACACACCAAGTCTCACAGTTGCCATGTCAGGGTTTAGAATTCCAGCCTAACTAATACATCGTACTACAGCATTACACAGTTATAGCATGCACCTCAGAGCTTACTGGTGTAGTTTTTCCCCAAAGGTGTATTTCAAAGTAAATGACATCAGCAGGCTTGCCAAAGTAGCGCATTGGAAGTTATAGTGACTGTGAATGGCCTCAAAAGCATTGATCCCTACACAGACAAACAAACAAACTTTCACACTTGCCATGTCAGGGATTAGAATGCCTACCTAACTAATACATTACACTAAAGCATTATGCAGTTATAGCATACACCACAGAGCTTACTGGTGTAGTTTTTCCCCAAAGGTGTATTTCAAAGTGAATGACATCAGCAGGCTTGCAAAAGTAGGGCAATGGAAGTTGTAGTAATTGTGAATGGCCTCAAAAGCATTGATCCCTACACAGACAAGCACACACACAAACACAATTGCCACGTTTGGGATTCAAACTCTTATCTAACTAGTACATCACACTACAGCACTCCACAATTATAGCACGTGCCACAGAGCTTACTGGGCTAGTCTTTCCCCAAAGGTATATTTCAAAGTGAATGACATCAGCAGCCTTGCCAAGGTTGTGCAATGGAAAGTGTAGGTCATAGGTTCATGGGTTGGTACTAGGCTATCGGTGCTAGGGCCTATACATGCCTAGCCATGACAATTCCCTGGCTATGTCTTCCCACAATATTTATTTCCCTGGACCCCTGTCTAGCAGGGCAACTGACATGATCCGTGGGGTCAATTTCCTATCTCCCATCCAATCATCCAGGTTCCTTTTGAAGAGGGCCAAAGAGGCATTCTGCTTGACATGTATGGGCAGTCTGTTCCAGGGTATGGGGGGTCTCTGGGTCAGGAACACATCGCTCCTGCATGTATTGTTCATTGTGATGACAAGATTTGGATCCCTGGAGCATGTGGCTGTGAGGGTTTGGAATTCTTTAAGTGTAGCATGTCCAACAGCTGTGGGTTGACATGACATGGTATGTTAAGTAGAGATCACCTCTGAGAACACGATATGTGACAGAGTATAGCTGGATGATTTTCAGACAGCCAGCATAGGGCATCAGGTTTAGGCCTGTGATTCTTTTAGTGAGGTATGACTGCAGCCTTTCTAGTTCTTGCAGATGTCTTGTGAGATACATACACAATGAGCTATTGTAGTCTGTACTGGGTCTACTGAGCGATGATTATAGTGGGACAATGGCCTCCTTTTTCCTGGATGTAAAGCCCTTAGTGATGAGGTGTGCCACATAGTTGGATTTCCTGACTGTTGTGGCGATGTGGTTATCAAAGGTGAGACCACTGTCCACCTGTGTCCCTAAGTCTCTTATCATGCTTTGTGTTTAGTGTACTGCCACCTATGTGGTACTTCACAGGTACATGTCCCCTCCCAAAGGGGATAACTATATATTTCTTCTGTAGAATATCCACATCATGTAGGGTTTCAATATTGGCTCCCAGTGTGCAGTCATCTGCGACCTTTGTTTGCCAGAGTCCCTTACTGTTGGACTGTACTTCATAGCAGTAGATGCCAAACAAGCGAGGTGCCAGGACTGAACCCTAAGGTACTCCGACTGTCACTTATCTGGGACTGGGGTTGGTGTCACCTACATTTACAGTGTGGGTACTGTCAGTACAGCAGTTGGCAGCCCATCGGCTGACATAGGGATTAATGGCCAGCTTGATATATTTATCTATGACTCCAGACTGGGGGATGGTATCGAAGGCCTTGGCAAGGTCTGGATAGGCTGGGTGAACAACATTACCCTCGTACACAGCTTTGGAGACTGATTCGCAGTTGTCAATCAGGTTGAGGTGATATGATTGGCCCTTCACAAACCCAACCTGGTTGGGGTCCAGTGTTTGCAGGTTGCCAATGTCTTTGTTTTAATTTCCATGATAATACATTCCATGGCCTTGCAGATCAGGCACGTCATACTGCTGGGGCTGTAGTTCCCAGGATCCAAGGTGGATCCCTCCTTGTGGATTGGGATAACTGTAACTGTGCACCACACAGTGGGCACAAAACCTGAAGTGTGGCTATGATTAGACATGGCATGTAGGTGAGGTGCCAGTTCATTTTGTAGATCATGTAGTACACAGCCCGGGATGTTGACTGGTCCCATGGCTGCTGTTGTCTTAGCTCTGGAGAGTGTGTTTTTTACCTATGTGGCCATTATTACCAGAATCTGGTAATCTTTCAGTGTTGAGATGGGCCCTTTCAGGGTTAGGGGGGTACAGTTGGCACTGAATCAATCTGCCAGGATAATGGCAATATCCTTGTGAGCAGTATATTTAATACCATCCTGTTGTAGCTCAGAGCAGATCTGAGCATTGCCATTTAGATTCCTGACATAGCTATGGAATGGCTTGCAGTTGTCTTTGGCATCTTTGGCTATATTATGTTCGTAGATGTTATGAATGATCTCAGCTTCTTACTGTGGCTGGTAAGGGAGTATTTTGCATCCTGGAAATTCCCCTGTTTCTGCAACAGTTTCTTCATTTTGTTGTACAGTATGTTTATGGCAGGGGGCCACCACATTGGCTTCCTTTTCTTGGTGGGTTGCATTGTGGTTCTATATTGGATGGCACGATTCATGCACCAGTGGATGTGCTTGTACAGTGTCTTCGTGTAGGATTCAGCAGTCGTCCTTTCAGTTCCCATCTGCATGGAAGTCATGACGTTAGTCATGTCTGATGTGTAGCATGATGTTGGCTTTGGAGATATGTGTTACGGAGTTTTCCTTACTGGGGTGTGGGGAAGGGATGTGGATGTTAAGGGGGATAAGCTCATGGGCATACCTGACCACCGATGGAGTGATCATAGGTGTGGAGCATTGATTTCCCATGTTGGTAATGACCAGGTCTAGGATATTTGAGCCCCTGGTGGGACTATGGGATATTTGATCCAGGGCATTGGGAATTATGACTTCCAAGAACCTTTGGGCACACGTGTTGGTACACAGGGTTTTTTTCCCAGTTAATGGCAGGGTAGTGTAAGTCATCAAGTATTATGGTGTTTGGTTGTATCATAATATTTCCCAGTATGTTTCAAAATCTGCAGTGGGAATCTTGGAGCATGGAGGGGGATCTGTCGCAAGCGATACAATTTGGATTGTAGTCTGACCTAGTGTTAGTTGCACTGGGGGTATTTCAGACACATTCTCTTGGGCAAGTAGCCTGGTGTTGTGAATATCCTTGGTGAATATGGACACTCCTCTACCTTTATTGTTTTGGTCCTGGTTTGGTGGCCGACAGATGTGGTGAGAGCTGTACCTGATATTGCAGGACTGCTCTCTGAAGCCTTGGATTAGGTCTCTGTTAGTGTACAGATATCGAAGTTCTCCATTGTTAGGTGTGCCTAGTGACTGTCAATGGCCACCAAAACATTGATTCCTACATACACGTAACACACAGTTTAATGGTTGCCATGTCTGGGAATAGAACTCCTACCTATCTAGTATATCACATTACAGCATTACACAGTTCTAGGATGCACCACAGAGTTTACTGAACTATTCTTTCCCAAAAGGTGTATTTCAAAGTGAATGACATCAGCAGGCTTGCCAAAGTAGGGCAATGGAAGTTGCAGTGACCATGAATGGCCTCAAAAGCATTGACCCCTAAAGAGATAAACACACACACACAAAGTTCTACAGTTGCCATGTCTGGGAATAGAACTCCTATCTAACTAGTAGTTCACACTACAGCATTACACAATTATAGGACAAGCCCCGGAAATTATTGGGCTACTCCTTCCCCAAAGGTGTATTTCAAAGTGAATGACATCAAGCTTGCCAAAATAGGGCGATGGAAGTTGTAGTGACTGTGAATGGTCTTAAAAGCCTTGATCCCTACACAGATATAAACACACGCAAAGTTCTACAGTTGTCATGTCTATGAATAGAGCTCCTACCTAACTAATATATCATACTACAGCATTATGCAGTTATAGGATGTGCCACAGAGCTTACTGGGCTACTCTTTCCCCAAAGGTGTATTTCAAAGTGAATGACATCAGCAGGCTTGTCAAAGTAGGGCAACGAAAGATGTAGTGAATATGAATGGCCTCAAAAGCATTGATCCATACACAGATATAAACACACATGAAGTTCTACAGTTGCCATGTCTGGGAATAAAACTCCTACCCAACTAGTACATCACACTACAGCATTATGCAGTTATAGGATGAGCCACGAAGATTACTGGGCTATTTCTTCCCCAAAAGCATTGATCCCTACACACAAACACACACACACACACACACACACACACACACACACACACACACACACACACACACACACACACACACGTGCCATGTCTGGGATTACCTAACTAGTACATCACACACACACACACACACACACACACACACACACACACACACACACACACACGTGCCATGTCTGGGATTACCTAACTAGTACATCACACTATAGCATTACGCAGTTATAGCAAGCGCCACAAAGCTTATATAGTGTATTTCGGATTTACTATACAATCTCGAAATACTGAAATGTCGAATTTCAGTATTTCGAGACAGAATAGTTGAAAAACCACATACACGAAAACCCACAATCACGAACACTACAATCGCGACCATTCACACACACACACAAACCAGGACATATTCACACACACATACTCCTACCTAACTAAACAAACATAACAACATACACAAACACACTTCACCTACCTATAAGCAGGGAGGCAAGCCCCCTTGCACCCCCTACGTGGGGGGCTGCACCCACCACACCCCTCACTGATATATTCTAACTCTGAGGTCGCACTAAATGCACAAACACACAACAAACACCACCGCACGCACTCACACACACTAAAACCCCTACCCATTATCCTTTAACACAACACTTACCTGAAACCCCAGATAAATACACAAACCACATCACACATCACAAACGCGACACCATGATAGCGATGGATTCGACATTTCTGGATTCGGCATAGTGTAGTTTCGCTTAACTGCACTTTCCACTATTCGGTCTCGACATACTGAATTTCGACATTTCAGTACATCAAGGTTGTCTAATGTATCCTGTATTTCAAGATGAAGACATCAGCAGGCTTGCCATAGCAGGGCAATGGGGAGTGCAGTGTGTGTGCATGGGCCATAGTCATTCATCTGGAAGCAGACACACAACACTCAGGCACAGACAGGCTTATATTCCACAGGTGCATGTATACAACTGCTAGATGACTACTGACTTATACAGTCATGTTACACAGTTAGCACAAGCAGCACAGACACTATAGTCCTAAGGGATACCAGAGGCAAATGTCTACAGTGATTGACATTTGCATATCATGTGGTTTTAGCCAGTTGGATGTGTGCTGGGCGGGATAGGCCTCATGATGGGAGGCTCTTTGTCACTGTCTGTCACTCTCTTCCACACATCTATGTATGTGTAATTTTGGCCAATTATAGTGTGTTGTCCTTGGATATATTTGTGTATTCCTATCCAATGTGTGTGCAAAGCATGCCTGGTGTGTACTGAGAAAGGTGTGCACAAACATCTGTGACTGTCAGATATGTATAGTTCACATATGTATAGTTCACTGTTGTTGCCAGACATGGACTTCATTTCTTTAAGTGTGGGAGCATGCCCAGTATGACCTTCTGTATTGAATGTGTAAATCTATTCCAGGTAGGATGTACTCCAGTGTAGGCTTTTGTGTTTTACACCTACAGCTAGCAACCTGTTTCTGTGGGATATCTGTAGATCGGTTGAAAATACGGGGTCAAAACGGGCAAAGGATAATGAGTTAATGTAAGTAATTGTGTCTGTTCTGCTTCTGCTTCACGGTCTTGGTGTTAGCAGAGATATTCATACATATGCACTGTTTTACACTGTGATGTTGTAAGTCATCTAGTACTGTCAGGTATATATATTTGCTTGCAGTAATGTCCTGGGGAACACAGGGTGAATGCAGCTGTGTCCAGTATTGTGGTCTGCAGCCTACGTATTCTTGCACAATCATGCCATTCTGGAGGGGAAGCTGCAGACACTTGCTGCTGGGACTGTGTAAATAGTTCAGTACCTTGGTACAGTGGTGGCTGAGGATCCCATGCTTGTACATCCATTGACATGACAGTATGGCCATATCCTCCTATGGCCATGCCTCACAGTTGCACAGATTCACGCAGGTTACCCAGAGGCAGGGGTCATAATTCTGGACATTACCCCTTCACATTGTGGTTTACAAGCAAGTTTGTACCCACCCATTCCTGGGTTTGCAGGCAGGGATAGTATGTGCACACAGCTGAGTTTCGGACTTCACACACTCCATGCCGCCCATGCTCCTACCCCCCCCCTCTATTATTCTATCCTCTTCCAAACATTATGCAAACATTATCTGATAAGTTCCCTACAGTTATCACCTCATCCAAGCAGTAATTCTGTGTTGGTCTACTGTTCATGCAGTAGGACATGGTGGACAAGTTACTGGGATTTTTCCACATGGCTTTGCATTTGAGTTCTGTGGACTGCGTTATGTTGTTATTTGGGAGTCCATGACATAACATTCATTGGCAGTATGGGTGAAACACAGGCCTTTGGCAGAGGATTGTAGGCCATTTGGTAGGGATGCAGGTCAGCTGTAGCAGGCCGCTGCATTTTGTCACTCCTACAGTCCCAGACTGCAAGACAATATATTCCCCTGGGATGACAGGGTAGGTGTGCAAGGTGTTAATGTCAATACTTTCTGTCATTATTGATCCAGTGGTGTGGATCCTAGCAGGGTGCTGCGTACAGCTAGGGACACACCTGCATGGGACACCTGCTCTGCATGCTGCATTCTTTCGCTATTGCCATGCAGAGGTAGGAGTCATATTGTACTCATTCCCAACAGCAGGGATAAGACCAGAGAGGTACCTGTGGGTGATGGTGGGGTGAGCTTGGTGCATGTGTGCAATGGACACTATTAGCATCTGACTCACAGATATGCATGGGGAATTCCATTTATGCTGGCTTGTGCAGGGACATCAGCTGCTTCTCAATACTTCATACCTGTGTCCTTTGTGGTCTTCCAGTGTTTGGCCAGATGACATTGGTATTCCCTACTACAAACCCAACTAATGTGCTGCTAACCTGTATTTACAATTCCAAAGGTGTGTCCATTTGACAGTAACATATTATATACTGTCTGTCTTGGATACTTCCCTCTGTGTACTGTTTGTATGTCTTGGCCCACATTCATGCCATGTCCATCTTTCAGATGGTGACAGATATTACTTCCAAACATTTACTATGGCTTACTGCTGGTATATGTTTTGCTGGGGTGCATTGTTTTTGGCACTGCAGTTGTGAGAACTTGGCCCTGTCATTGGCAGTACTGGCCAATGGCCACCAGGACAAACCTCACCATGCCTACATACTGACCACTCTCACACAATATACAACACACACAAACTTAACACACACAACCCTGCATAATGTACACATGCTACAATCTATCCTGCTACTTTGGCTGGCTCAGGTAATCTGTGCTCCACTGTTATTATATCTACACATACATGTTACTACATTTCTACATAGGATTGGGGGGCACACCTGACACTTATACACATTTGCTATGACTGTACTGGTATTTCAGGTACTTCATTTCATTCTGTATTCTGACCTATCATGCTGACTAGAGGCATATCAGTGTACTACAGGTCTTAGGTTTGATTGACCTACATTTCAGTTTCAGACTTCTTACTCTTCAGAACTAACATCCCACTGCCTGACCTGTTGTAGTCTGTCTGTGTAGGTCTGGAGGGGGATGTTCTCCATAGCCATCAATTAGAGGCCTTAGCACAGTCTTTGTTTGTGTTTGTCTACATCTGTAGTGCTGGCTGAGACTGTTGTTGGATATGTGAGCCTCCCTGCCTGGCATGTGTGTGTCCTATGGATACTCATGTGAAGTGGCCCACCACATTTCCTGCAGTGAGTTTTGTCACCTTGTCTAGTACTGGCTACAGTGGTGACACCAGTATTTGTTACAGATCTCATGCTGCCGCTATAGGTGTCTACTATCTGCTGGCATCCCATTCAGCTACCCAATTCCCTAGCATGCTCACATCCATACCATAGATACAAGTAACAAAACATACTACTCCATTCGGCAATTGATAGGGAGAGTGACTTATCTTGTGGCTGTGCCAGTATTGAGGATGGTGCTGGAGGGCTGACTATGTTGGATGCACATAGTACACTCCCTATACATGGTTAAGCACAGGTAGTGTCATGTTTGGCTTCCCTTTTACTGTATGTGAGAGTCAGAGAGAAGTGTCATTCCCTGTGTTCCTACCATGTCAGTGCATGTGCTATGTGTTGCCTGTTTGCCACGGCCTGGGCATACTGGGCATGCCTCCTTCTGCCTACTGGGGCAGGCTCAGGTTGTTCCTCCTATGAGTCACGCTGTGCCTGTGCAGGCCTTGGCAATGGTGGGGGAGTTGTGTGGCCCTGCCCCGTGCTGTTCCTGCTGCAGCTGTTTCCATAGGATCATAATATGTAGCTTGGCACATACAATGAGAATTTGGGTATATCTAGCTGGTGAGTACTGCAAGGCTCCACTGGATGTGTCCAACCACCTGAACCGTGACTTGAGCATCCCAAACACATGCTCTATTATGATTCTGGTCTGTGTGTGTGCCTCATTATGGAGTTCTTGTTTGGGTGTGTGTGCATTTCTGATGGGTGTCATCAGCCACGGCTCCAGTGCATAGCCAGCATCCCCCACTAGGTGGCCATAAGGGATGTCCCCATTGGGAAATCTCTGGTACAGCTGGGTCATATGCCAGATATGGGGGATGTGATAGCTTCCAGGGCAGCCAGCACACACATTTATTATAATGCCCTGGGCATCGCACACGACCTGGCAGTTGATGGAGGGGAAGCCCTTGTGGTTTATGTAGACCCTACCCCCCTTGCTGGGTGGTGCTTTGATGTGTATGTGCATGCAGTCTATAGCACCCACTACCTCAGGGTATTCTGCAATTTGGTGGAACATATTGCTGGTCAATGCCTCATGACTATTGTGGAAATATACGTGCTCACCAGCATGTGCTGACATAGCATCCAGGAACTGGTGGAGTACCCTGGATACTGATGCCTGTGAGATCCCCATAATATCCCCAGTTGGCCTTTGGAAGGTACCTGTGGCTAGTATTCTTAGGCCTACATATACCTTGGTATCCACTGAGATGAGTTACCCTCTGTTGATTCTGTGTGTGAGGTGTGGCCGGCACAGCTCAACAATTTGCTGTAGAAGGTCCCTGTCCACCCTATAGTGCTCCACTATCCCCATCTCATGTAGCCCCTGGTAGGTTACCCTGGGTCTGTACACTCTTCTCCTTCTCCTCAGTGTGGGTTGGTCATCAGCATTCTCATCCTCACCACCCTCAGCCTCTTCCACATGTTGATTTATGATAGCTGCTGCAGCCCCTATATTTTTTTGCTTTTATTTGGTAAAATTTCCCTGCTTGTGTACATCTGTGGTGTAGAGTTTTTGGGAAAAAAACAGAGGGAAAGGTGTTTTCATAGTTTATAGTGATGTGCTGGGCTGGGCTGCTGCCTGTGTAATTGGCTGATTCTTATACAGTTCACCTGCCAGCTATGCTAGTTCTCCTTGATTACCTTCCTACTACTGTTTTCCCTTCCCATTGCCTTCCTGTTTAAGCCCAGGGGCGCACCGCACAAACACACTGCTCAGATGTGTACTGAGCTGCTATTTCCTGGTTTACTTTTTTTTTCCTTTAAAACATGGTGTGTGGCACACACACCTGCTTAGGCAATGTAAAGTGTGCTTGGAAGCTTCAGACACACCCCTTTGCTTAGTTCTGCTAAGCTAAGGGCAAACCCAAGCCACAGGGCTCCAATAAGCTTACAGTAAGCATGACAAACCCCTCTATGATGTCAGCTAGCTCTTAGGCTTCCACCATGGTCTTCCTGCACCTACATGGTTTGGTGCAGGCTAGCCATGAGGGGGGATCTGGGATTCAGTATAATTCCCTTCATTTGAATAGGATTGCCTGCTAATGCCTCTTTACAAGTCTGTCACTGAGCCTTCCCCCTTAGCAACCACTATTCACTGGCCATGTTGTCTTCTGCCTGCCATTGAGTATAATGGCAAAATTGTGATTTTGGATAGAATGCTTATTTCAAGTTTTTTTTTTTTTTGGCCCGATCCCATTTGCACACCGCTGCCCTACGCTTAAACAGCCGAAATCGGCTAAAAAAATAAAAGTTATTTTCTTTATTTTTGCAGCTGTTTTCCATGCCAATGGCCATATACTTGGCCATTGGCATGCTTTCCACGTTACATACACCCTTTATTTGGAGCTGTCATGGCTACGTTTTGTAGTTTGCAAAAATGTACTCGGTTACTAATCGATTACATTTCTACAGACTACACTAGTCCTGCACGGCCAGCTGCCAGCTTCCTAGATCACAAATTCACCTCATTTGCATGGTTTTCACTTGCAAATGTGGTAATTTGCATACAGGAGCTGTGTCCGTGCAGGAATAGTGCAGGAGCGCTCGTGCACATCCTGGGAGCTTGTTCCTGGATCTCTCAGCAGCCATATTGCCTCCAGCAGCTCCTGCACTATTCCTGCACACCGTGCAGAGCTTGCTGAATCCTGGGGTGAGTGCTTACCATAACTTGTCTGAAATAAGTCTTTATTTGTTTGCTTATTTATTAAACTTTGGTGATTGAGTAAAAAACAGATATGTGCAGTGATATAAAGACTAGAATCAATTCACATTATAAACACTGTTTCAGTACAGAGTAAAAAAGTTATACATATTCGTTCAACATTATAAATACTTTTCCACTTACTAATGGACAAAAGCAAATTCTGTGAGCCTCAACTCCCTGAAACTCAACCCATTGAAAAATAAACTACATGAAAGCACTGTTTTCATTGTTTTTGCAGGAAGCGTGCCATCCCCTCCACCTCCAGTGTGGGAGGCTACACCGCTACAACCACTTACATTATATAATCAACCCATGGTTGCAGTTCAAAGGGGGCACACAACTGGAAATGGCACTTAGTGTCTGCATAATTCCCCAACAATGCTTTTGAATGGCAATGAAGTCAGGGAATCGAGTCTCAGAGAGTTGAGACTCGAATTAGTGATTGTCAAGAAGTGTAATGTGTAAATACACTGATACCATTTGTATAGTCTAAGTTAAAATATGTTCTTCTATTTTGTTAAGCATTTTGCATTAACTCATAAGTAGTAAGAGTAACAACCTCAGTATGTAGAGGTCAAGATGTATAGTTACTGTGTGATATGATGAGTTGTAGAGTTTATTAAATGCATTTACAAAATCCTATAATTTCAAAGGAAGAAAGGTGTCCATTTATTTATGAAGCTGTTTTGTTCATCTACAAGTCCAAGTGGGATCAGATGTACTTTTGTGGAGGTCATGGTAGAAAAACTCCCTTTAAAAGTGTGACATTAAGAAATAAAAAATATACACAGCAATTAACAAGAATTTGCAACAGAAAAAAATAATTGTCTGTAATAAGTCTTAAACACAAATATTATAAAAATAAGGAAATATTTTGGTTCCATGCATGAGGAAAGTCATTTATTTCCATTAGTAAATGACACATATTTTTTAATACTGAAAAATAAAATACAAACACATGTAACTAACATACTTGAGATCTCGGTTTGGGATTAATGCTGCTACTACTGCTTTGCTAATGGTGAAACAAGTGCAAATTCCTGCTGGTCTCTGACAAGACAGTGTGTATAGGCCTTCATTGATTGGTCTCATTATTGTTTTGGTGAGACTGTCTTCAAGGCTTTTATACAGCTTGTCATTTTATTGCATCAAGCTGCTGTAGATTCTCTCCATGGCATCTACTTAAGAAGAACTCAGTTTGCAATTAGTGCAACATTTTTGCTTCTGGGGAGAGAAAGAGCAAAGGATCATTGGTTCCTAGCTGCATGCAGCTGTATTGTGACTAATAATATCTCTACTACAAAATAAACAGCACCTCCAGTAACTGAATCCAAACATCATAAGCACTGATCAACTGTAAACCTCATAGGCATTACTGTCCCTTTAGCCTACATTAGTAAGCATCTGGAACTATGGATATGCACTTTATAACTAACTGTGTAGCCAGCTTGGTTGAAACGCGTATCCTGAGTCAATGTAGCAATAGTCCCATGTTTACTGACAACCTTCTACTACTTAGAAAAATGGACACAGTGTGTGATAGATGTAGTTTTATAATGTTATTGAAAGCAAAGCTCTCACACAAAGCCACAGCAAATAACATGCAGATTGTCAGTACCACATAACATCAATCTAAACCAATCATACACAGCTCAGACCAAATGCATATGCCAAGGCTCTTAAAATTAATCTACCTAAACCACAAAGGCTTCCTAATTGTAACCTGAGAAGCAAGTACCCTCAAGCAATTTCATAAACAGACAACATAGACAGCACCCACCATGAAACATACATCTCAGACTCACACTGACTCATTTCAAAAGTCCATAAAGAAATCCTCCCCACAATCTAATATCCTAGTCATAGGTGAGTCCATAGTGAGACACACTGTTGCACCACTCACCAAGCTGTGCAAGGTGGGTGTCACAATTAGTTTACTATCTGGTGTCAGGATTCTCCTCATCACACAAGTACTCAAGTCATTGCACTGCAGGTACAGTGGATATAAAAAGTTTACACACCCCTGTTAAAATGCCAGGTTTCTGATATATATAAAAATGAGACAACAATAAATAATTTCAAAACTTTTCCCACCTTTAATGTGACCTATAACCTGTACAGTTTAATTGAAAAACAAACAAATCTGTTAGGGGAAAAATATAAAAAATAAAAAATGTACAATAAGCTGGTTGCATAGGTGTGCATACCCTTAAACTAATACTTTGCTGAAGCACCTTTTGATTTAATTACAGCATTCAGTCTTCTTGGGTAGGAGTCTATCAGCATCGCACATCTTGACTTGACAATATTTCCCATTCTTCCTTGCAAAAGTGCTCCAGATCTGTCAGATTGTGAGGGCATCTCTTGTGCACAGTCCTCTTCAGGTCACCGCCACAGATTTTCTATTGGATTTATGTCTGGACACTGACTGGACCATTCCAAAACTTAAATTTTCTTCTGGTGAAGCCATTTTTTGCTGATTTGGATATATGCTTGGGGTCATTGTCATGTTGAAAGGTGAAATTCCTCTTTATCTTCAGCTTTCTAGCAGATACCTGAAGGTTTTAGGCCAAAAGTGACTGGTATTTGGAACTGTTCATAATTCCCTCCACCTTGACTAAAGTCCCAGTTCCAGCTGAACAAAAGCAACCCCAAAGCATGATACTGCCACCACCATGATTCTCTGTGGGGATGGTGCTCCTTTGGTGATGCAAAGTGTTGTTTTTGCGCCAAATGAACCTTTTTGAATTGTGGCCAAAAAGTTCAACCTTGGTCTCATCAGTCCATAACACATTTTCCCATATGCTTTTTGGGAGACTTGATGTATTGTTTTGCAAATTTTAGCTGAGCTTGGATGTTTTTCTGTGTAAGAAATGGCTTCCGTCTTGCAACCCTACTCCATAGTCCAGACATATGGAGAATACGGGAGATTGTCATCACATGTAGTACACAACCAGTACTTGCCAGAAATTCCTGCAGCTCCTTCAGTGTTGCTGTAGCTCTCTTGGTAGCCTCCCTGACCAGTTTTCATCTTGTCTTTTCATCAATTTTGGAGGGATGTCCAGTTCTTTGCAGCGTCATTGTTGTCCCATATTTTCTCCACTTTTTGATGACTGTCTTTACTGTGTTCCATGGTATATCCAATATTGTGGAAATGTTTTTGTACCCTTCTATTGACTCATGCCTTTCAACAATGAGATCCCTTTGATGCTATGTAAGGTCTCTGTGAACCATGGCTTTTGCTGTAGCAGACAACTGAGTAAATCAGGAAAATCCTACTAGGACAGCTGAACTTTATTTGGGGTTAATCAGAGTCTCTTTAATTGATGACAGGTGTGTACTCAAGAAGACTGAATGCTGTAATTAAATCAAAAGGTTCTTCAACAAAGTATTAGTTTAAGGGTGTGCACACGCAACAAAGAAGTAGTTTGAGGGTGTGCACACTTATGCAACCTGCATATTGTACATTTTTTTATTTTTTTATATTTTTCCCCTAACAGATTTGTTTGTTTTTCAATTTAATTGTACAGGTTATAGGTCACATTAAAGGTGGGAAACGTTTTGAAATGATTTATTGTGGTCTCATTTTTTTATATCACAAAAACATGGTAATTTAACAGGGGTGTGTAAACTTTTTATATCCACTGTACATATATGATACAGTCATAGTGCACATGGGTGTAAATGACATGAGATGTCCCTTCCTAAACTATATGAAGAGAGAGAAGATAGAGCTCTTAGAATATCTCTATGAGGCAGATATGAACACACCCTTAAGGAAAAATTCTACTACCACCGATAATGATGGTACAATACAAATGAAAGATTATTGATTTCAAAAATTGGATATAAGTGGGTTCAACATATATCAACCTAGATGAAGATGAAAGACAGGCCTGTCTGGTTTACCAGGGATGATGTGCACCTATTCTCTTTCAAGGCTTTTGTATATTGGCTAAAAATGTGTCCACAGCCATAGTATCTTTATAGACAATGTCAATCTTCCAAAGCTTCCAACATAACAAAGAAGAATATGGATAACATAAAGGTATTGCTGCTGAATGCTAGGAGTTCTAACAAAAAAATCCACTCCTTACAAGCACTCTTTACCCTGAAAAACACTAATATGGGCATCATCACAAAGACCTGGTTCAAGACCAAAGACAGCACTCCATCAGTGCAGGGCTTCAATGCCTCCTAACACAAGTTCAGGCCCACTGCATTAGATAAAGGCACTAAAGGTAGTGGTGTACCCTATTCTTAAAATAAAATCACATCCAGACTCATTAGACAAGATAATGACCTGGAATTCCTCTAAATCCAGATTACTATTTAAAAAAAAACTTCTAATATCATAGCTAACTATAGGACCCCCCCCCTCTATTCCATCATCAGCTCATACCTCCTACCTAACCAGTATGAATACCCCATGCATTAAACCAAACAAAATTCTGCTAGAAGACTTCAACTACCCCTCAATTAACTGGGACATTTATATATCCTTAAACATGTATGCCCAGATATTTCTGGACTTCATCAATACAAACTCTTTGGACAATTTAGCCCAAAACCCACCCAGGAGTGATAAAATCCTGGACTTGGTCCATATTAATATGAGGCAGCTTTCCTCCCCACCAATTATAAATTCTTCCCTGGTCAAATTGGACCACAAATCAGTCAAATTCACTTTAAGACTATAGCTGGAAGTATCTGCCAATGCCTTGGTATTTAGAGATTATGCCAAGGTTAATCTACTAAAACTGAGTGATCCATCCATTCTCAACCCCGTTTTCCCATATGGGGTCAGGGTGTCACACAACAGGGAAATTTTCTCAAGCCAAGGTTTATACCACCAGGTGGCTAGCCCTGCCTCGGTAGCTCATCCATACCACTCACTTGCACACACACTCAAACCTACAGCCAATTTAGAGTGTCCAATCCAGCTACTGCATGTCTTTGGAGTGTGGGAGGAAACCCACACGACTGCAGGGAGGACATGCAGACTCCACACAAAAGGCACCCCACCTGAGAATCAAACCGTAGAATGTTTTGGTGTGAGGTGACAATTCTTACTGTTGCACCACCACAGTCACCCAAAGCTACTGAGTGATGACCTGGCTAAATTCAAAAGTTACTTCCATCTTGATGACCCCACTGCTTATGGAGAATTCTTTAGCACCAAATCCTGTGCACATGTAAATAGCTGCATAGATGCATCTGTCCCCCCTCAGCAGTAAATAGAATGCCAAATTTAAAAATAAACCCCTATGATTAAACCCTGATATAAAAAGGCTCTATAATAAAAGAAAAAACTCACTGCACTCAAAAATTAACTTTAATCAAAAGATGTCAATAATGCTCTTGCTAAACTTAACAAGGAACTCTAGACCTTGATCCAATCAACCAAAGCCTGATATGAGGTAAAAATAGTCACACAAGCGAAGTTTAACCACAAAGACTTATTTATGCATGGATGTTAGAATTCTCAAAACAATACCCAGCACTGAGCAGTGCTAACAGTAAAGGATATCACATACTCAAACCCAGAATACATATTTAGCCAAATTTCACCCCCCATCTTCCATCCTATATTCCGCAGATCACATACCTACATTTATACTTCCTCAAATCTCCCAAGAGCAAGTCCTCTGGGCACTATCCACGGCCAAAAACACTTCTATGGTGCTAGATAACATACCAGTCTACCTAATTGTTAGCCTGAAATATGACTTTTCAGACCACATACAGAGGTTATTCAATGTCAGCTTACAAACATGCTTAGTAACAGATGAAGGGAGGATAGCAATAGCCATCCCATTGCACAATGATAGAGCATGAATGGATTCAGGTAACTCTAGACCCATAAGCCTGACCAGTTTCATCTGCTAAGCTATATAAAGGATCATTATGGTATTAATAAATAAGGACATAGGTAACCTACAAACTTTTGATGTAAGCCAATTCAGATATGTCAAGGACAGATCCTGCCTACTTAACCTGGTCAACTTCTTTGAGAACAGTGGATAAGACACATCAGTATACACTGCATACCTAGAACTCACAACACTATTCCACACTCAGGTATCATAGATAAATTCTCCCAGCTAAATGTAAATCCCTATGTAACTCTTTGGATAGCAAACTGGTTCACAAATGAAATCCAGCAAATTAGGGTTGGTTGCTCTAATTTCTATAAAAGATCATTATTATTCAGTCCTTCAGCTACTCCTATTTGGCATTTACTTCTTGGAGGTGAAATCAAATGTTAAAGGTTTATGGGTGACAAAGATTGCACTTGACTGTAAACTTGCTGCCATCATAAACTACCCAGAGGATACCAACTTCCTCCAAAAAGGCGTTTCTCAAACCAATATCTGGTGTTAAAATCATGGACTAAAACTAAATGCAAAGAAATGTATAACCATATCTATTCTCAAGCATGACTTCCCTTGTAACTATCACATTGACAACATATCATTGAAAGTTGATCCTGTAGTCAGGGATCTGGGAACCTGGGTAGACAATCAGCTGTTCTCTGATCACCACATATCCACTATTGTAAGGAAGCTCTTTTTCATAGCTCAGCTTGTATCTAACCATTTAACATCTAGGTCCAGGGATTAAATTATTCCACCATACTCAACTCTCATCAAGCGAGTCTCTGAACTGAACATATTCATATACATTCATATGCGCACTAACACACACACATACACACACACACACACACACACACACACACACACACACACACACACACACACACACACACACACACACACACACACACACACACACATAAAAAAATCAGATGTGAAAAGGGACAAATATGTCTGTGTGTGTGTGTGTGTGTGTGTGTGTGTGTGTGTGTGTGTGTGTGTGTGTGTGTGTGTGTGTGTGTGTGTATCTATATATATATATATATATATATATATATATATATGTGTGTGTGTGTGTGTGTGTGTGTGTGTGTGTGTGTGTGTGTGTGTGTGTGTGTGTATACATTACTGTATAGCTACAGAGTTGCACATATATAAAGTCTCATACATTTCATGTATAAATGACAATAATAACTTGAATACATTCGGAATGTGATAGACAACTGACTATGTGAAAGTTCTTAAGACTGTTTTTTTTTTTTTACAAGATGTCATTGATTTTACGAGAATCTCTTATATGAGAGTGAAAGCAAGGGATGGAGTAACTATTGCAGAATGAAAAATAAAAGAATATCTTGCAAGTAAGCAGGAAAAGAGCAGAAAGAAAGGTGTTGAGAGGTGCTGGGAATGAAGGAACAGAGACAGCACAATACATTGTCAGGATAGATCTAGGACAGAGAAGTGTGAAAAAGTTAAGCAGAAGGTATCTATGATGTTCTTGAGATGAAGAGAAAGTTTTGTTAAAGAGAGGAATGTTTGGTGGCAGTTGTAGGTATTATATAGCAAATTAAATAAGAGATGTTGGGGCAAATAAAAATATAATGAGTGGTAGCTCTCAGGGGGAAAGAAAATTAGGAAAATGAGATGTGTTGGAGGTGATATGGAATAATCATACATTTGGAAAAGGATTCATCATTAATGTTAGTTGTATGTATAACAGGAGAGTTTAGAAATGGGTATTATGTTAAGAGTAGTGAAAAGGAAAGAGAAGAAAGTAGGTGGTGTAAGGGTAGTATATGTGTACTGGCACAGAAGTGCTTACTGTAAAGATTCATGTAGTACAACGTAGCAAAACTAACACTGCTAGTAGTAATACTGAAGAAGATTGGAGAGATAACATGACAACAGATGTGTGTTTTGTTGGGAGGTAGAAGTAGAGAAGCAATGCTACAGACATGAAATAGAAGGAGAAGGTAAGACAAAATAAAATGACACGTTATAAATTAGGAGGGCAATGAAAATAGAGTGAAGGTATGAGAAATCAATGAACGAACAGTGTGTATTTTAAAATGATAGGTGCTAGAAACAAAATTTTAAATCACACTTTTAAGCATGCAAGACATAAGGAAGTGGATAGCAAAAATAGAATCGATGGTCCTTTGGTCCCTTTTGTTATACTATAGGCTTGAGTTGTTTTAGGCTATCAGAAAGTTTGGTGGTTATGTGATACACAGGAACATTTTAAGTGAATGTATTTATTTATGACTAGGAGTTTTAAACTGCTTCTAAACTATAATGTTCTGGAATTTGGTCTGCCTAAACAGAATCTACAGAGAAGGAAAATATTACTATGCATGATTTCTGTAGCCAATGATAACTGGAACTGTTACAGTCTATTTAACAGTTTAGAACAAACTATTACTTTGAGTGAAAACAGTGGTAAGGCTGAATGGGGATGTTTGTTTTATATTTGGCAACTCATAAGCTATTTTTAAATATTTTTTGTGTTGTGTTGCTAGAAAAAAAAAGTTGCCTGTAAAACAAATTTGGGATGAGAGCAGCTGTAGAAAGAGTTGCTAGACACCACTTTTCTAATAGTGAGCTGTTAATAAAGAAGAAAGGAGCAACAATGAACATAAAAAGCAAATAAAATGGTTAAATGGAGTGAACACAAAGGACTGATTAAGTGACAGATTTTAAAAAGTAAGTCTACAGCAGTTTTCGGTACTGTGCAGAAGTTTTCAAGATGTTCAGACTATAAAAGCAATGGCTTATGAGGCCAGATTCATAAAACTTAACACAAAGTGTACACTATGTGTACAGTTAGTGTAACATTTCTTAATGAGCAGACAGGACAAACACTGTGGTAGGGCTGTTCTTGACTTCAGAAAGTACTCACTTTATGGTAACATTTATGAATCTGGCCTAAGGTCTTGTTATAGTCTAAGGACAGGATGGACTTAAAGTTCAAGAGTAATGAAGTTGTAGTACAAATCCTCAGTAAAGCATACATATAATCAACGTGAACAAAAGTAAGGTGCTTGTAATCTGTAAACGCATATGTAATATATAGAGTAATGCAATGGCTACCACTTTGAAAGAGGTTTACCAGTAGCTGATGAATACTCAGTAACCATTAATGAACTATCTATATTACTACACAGATGTCATAATGGTTAAGGTCTTTGCCTTGTGAAAAGACAGACCAAACCACGGATACCTTGCTCGAGCAAACCAAAAAAAGGAATACAGTTGAATAAAAGTAAACAGTTAAATAACTGTTAAAAAAGCCAAACGATCACCTTAACGTCACTTTATTTAAAACGTTTTTGCCTTGCTTAATAGCTTGGCTTCATCAGAGGAATGTAGAACCAGTTTCAAAGTGCAACTTATAAATACAAAAGGAAATGATGTCATAACACAACATCTTTTCTTAAAAACATATTACATGAAAAAATACATACTACTAATGATTAGGGTTTACATAGAAAAATACTTGTAATACGTAAATATTCCAGTGAACACAATTAAATCCCATAAAATGGAAAATTCATTTAAAAATACATTTAAAAATAGATGAAGGAGAAAGGAAATTAACTCTACCTATTATTATGTACAAAGGAATTGTTTCTTTTAAACAAGAACACCTAGTTAAACACTATCAAAAACTTGTATATGTGTTAGTATGTAAAATAGTATAAAAAACCCCTTATCAAATAATCTTTATTTAACGAAGGTAACTTCTTAATTTTAAAATAGGCATAATATTACAATTATCATTCAATCCAGGCCAGTGAAAAGCATCAGTCCTGAATTGCCACTCCAACTCTTTAATTTCCAAATAACTGATGTATTAAGTTGGTCTATAGCCATGAATGAGAAACTATGCCCTTCATAGTCAATCAACAACATAAACATACCTAATATTATACTTATGATCCCTCAGTTTAAATGTCTGGCCAGATTTGATTTTACTACACCTGTTGCAAAACCACACAGCAATTTTTTGTTAAAACATCTATCTGAATTATTCTTCTGTAATAGTTCTTTTAAGTTTGCATTTCTTTTAAACACAAATTTGGGAAACTGCCCAAATTTCTTCATTAAATTTGGATTGCTCAAAATGAAATCCCAATTTTTCTGAATAATGGCAATAATTTCCTTAGTATCAAAACTAAAAGTAGTCACATAACATAGGGCTGGATCAAAATCAGTTATTTTTCTAAGGCCCTCATTATTAAATTGTGTAACTGGGGCTTGGTAGGTTGGAAATCAGCTTTTATTCAACTCCTGGTTAGAAACCATTGCTTCTTTTAAAGATACTTCTTTCAAAATCTCATGTACAAATTTAGAAGGGTAGTTCTGTAAGAAAAGCACATTCTTTATAGAAATATAACAAATTGTCCTTTGACAATAGCTTTTTCTGTCTATAAGGATGGTGGCTAGAGAAGCAGAATGAGTTACAGTTTTCTATGTATTTTTGAAGTGAAGGTGCTTGTATTGAAGTCTTTTCTAACTTCACATCTAAATAATCAATGCTAGATGTAGAAAAGTTAGGTGAGAGGTGAAATTCAAAAATTCTACAGTCTTATTGATAGATGACATAAAAGAATCAGCCAATATACTATCACCATCAAATAAGATAAAATATCATCTAAAAATCTTGTGTAGTATTTGACTGGTTTCTCCCAATAGCCCATAAAATATATCCAGAATTTCTGTAATCACATCAATTTCCATTTTTGGAGCTCCTAGGTCTTTGCCTTCCCATGCACAAGTTACAAGGCTTGATCCTGACCTCTGACCAATGTCTATTTGGTGTTTGTATGTTTTCTCTGTATCTCTTTGGAGTTTCACCACTTCAGAAAAACATGTCGAGTGTCTCCACCTCAAACTCTCCTAAGAATAGAGCTTTGGACAGCAGCACATAGACTCTATATGGTCCCCCTATAGGGGGAAGAGGTGATGCTTTGGACATCTGCTGTGGTTCACAGTACGAGAACACTAATCACACACTGTGCACTATGGCGGTACACCAAGGATACAATCTAAAGGTGGGAGAGGTGTATGTGCTTCTGTTGGCCAGTGTGTGAGTGTGCCTGTCATAAAGCCCAGCACCCCTGAGTCAATAAGCTACTGGACAGTCATTGGCCAATTGCCCAGCTTGAGTCAACTGGGATAGCTCTGTTGAGTGAAAGCTGGACATAAAACCAATCAAACTGCCAAGCATGAGCTAAGAATTGACACACTCAATATAGGCCCCGATATTGGAAAAGGATGATATGAGGCTGGACATCCTATATATCCAGGGAAAGGCAGTGCAGCAAAGTCACTTGGATTCCAGAGTCTACTACTCAGGAGGAGGACAGGCAAGAAATGGTGTGGGAATTGTAGTGAGGAAGAGGTTTCAGACGGTAGTGAGGGATATCATCAGAATTAGTAATAGTCTCATGACAATCAGACTCCAGTTCAATCATAATCTCAGCCTATGACCCCCATCAAGGTTGTGATAGTGAGGAAAAGAGTGCATTTAAACAGCAGTTGCAGGACAACAGGAACTTGTGTTGATAATGGGTGACCTGGATGCACATATTGGAAGACAGAACAGGATATGAGGACTACCTGGGACCACATGGTGGAGCAACAGGAATAAGGAGGAAGGGGCCATTCCAGACTTCTGTCTGACAAATGGCTTAATGGTAGCCAACACATGGTTCAGAAAGAGAAACAGTCACAAGGTCACATACAAAAGTGACAAACATGCAACTCAGATGGACTTCCTCCTAGTAAGGAAAGGGCACTGGGGTAGAATTGGTGATTGCAAAGTCATTTCCAGTGAAACAGTTGACCTACAGCATACACCACTGGTTGCCATAATCAGCTGCAAGTGGTCAGAGAAGGCTTTACGGTCAGAAGTGGCCAAGCTGAAGACCTGGAAGTTGACTGCAGAGAAAGTACAACAGTTCAAGGAATTAGTCAGGGCTCTAGCACCCCAAGAAGAGGAGGAAATAGTTGGAGTTGAAGAAGAATGGCAATGCCTCAAAACAGCATGTGTAAGGGCTACAGAAAGATATGTAGTCAAGCCAAGTATGGAAATAAGGTGCATAAGAAAAGCTGGTGATGGAAAGGAAAAGTCCAGAAAGTCATCAAAAGAAAGAAGGAGTCTAGAAAAAGTGGGAGAATGAAAAACGTAGATGAGGCTAAGAGAGTAGTTGCAATAGCAAAAAAAAAAAAAAAAAAAAAAATGTATCTGAGGCACAAGTAACTCAGTGGATGGTGCAAAAGATAATGTCCAGCTATAAATGTTTTTCCTGGCATGCTGAAAATGTTTGAATACAGATGAATGAAAACATGTTTCACAATGTTTTGTCTGACTACTGTGATTGTAAATTTTGGCTAAATCGTTACTTAACACATCACTAACTATTGCTACATTAATCTGCTTTCTACCTATTGTGAAGCTGCTGTTGTACAGCTCTTTGTATGGAATCAACACAGTGCAACATACAGTAGAGCTAATTAGCACCGTAAGTTCAACACCTCAAGGTAAGATTACATATGCACTAACACTTTGCCATCAGCAGCACAAATCACCTTAGCAGAGCTGCTTTCAAAGAGTACAAGGAAAAAAAGAAATTAAAAAAACTATAGTTTTCTGTTGTATAACATTTATATGCCTGTACTACTATTGTCAAAATATTATCATGATTTCTGAATGATGATAACTTAGTTCATTCATTTAAAGTAATATATCTGCTATACATGTATTTACACTTTCAATCTGTTGCCAGTTTGTTGAACCTATTCTCACAAAATCCATCACTGTCATTCTGCAGTGTACTGTCCTGCGTATGACTTGCATGTTGATTTTGCACATAGTACAAGTATGGGACAATACAAGTGTGTAATCATCCCAACATGAAGTCACAGCCATGTTTGTTTGATAATCCACTAGTGTGCAACAGTCAATGTGTATGTTAACCCATTTTGTGAAATGCATCAATCTCCCTCACAGTAACACAATCTATAGTAAGGATAATACCTATATTTCATTAAAAAATATATCATTACATGTGACAGTCATAGTGATGCTACAGTGTCTTGTGCACACATATGAATTTGTTCTACAACCTGCAATGCACAATTTCATCTCTTCCAAACATTGCTTTTTACAAGTATCCCAATGTATAATTTCACATAGGCATTGTCCGTCTTCTCCTGTGGCACTTGCAACTAATACAGTGCTGTCTAGATTGTGTAACTTTAATAAGTAGGGAATCAATGCCCAACATGGAAGATGTGTGTGTGTGTGTGAGAGAAAGACAGTGTGTATCACTTGGTAGTGTATCCACTTCTCCTGAAAATAATACATTTAACTGTTCTCTTAGCTTCCTTATCCCAATTTTTATAGAAGCATCATATATGAAATGCACTGATGAGGTCATCCTGAGAAAAGTGAACACTCTTCCCTTAAGGTAATTCTGAAAAGACTTGCTATCCAAAAACTGGCTCTGTTCTTGCTCAACATCAGGATAAACTATATCCATAAATGTGAACAAATAGCTATTCATCCCTTGCACCTCCTTACTCTCCCCTCTACACTGACTTCCTTCTTTTAATTTCTCTCCCATGGCTTTCTCTCTAAATGTACCACATACCTGTTTTTCTCTCACTTCATATTGCAATCCCTGTTTGTATTATACTAACATATTTAATTACTCTATAAACTGACTCTTAGTTCACCAAATATTAAATCATTGTCATATAACTTTTATCTATTTTAACCAATGTTTTCATATTATTTTTGATTTGTTATAATTATTTAAACAGTAGTTGTTTTTTTTTGTATTATTGTTAAAATTGTGCAACTATTGCTCTTAAAATGTTTTTGAATAATTCTGAGCTTTTCTTCCATGGCCTCCACTGACAATAGGCTCCTACCCAGTAGGACATTTGGACTTTCCTGGTAATCAAATGTCAATACAAATAATGAGTCAGACTTCTACTGTGTTACTTGTGACTAATTCAGTGCTTTTTGAATTGTGTAACCTGGTTAGGTAGGAGGTTCGATGCCCAAAATGGAAGACTTTAGTATTTATGTGTGAGACTGTGTGCATCACTTGGTAGTGAATCTTCTTTTCTTGAGAATAATACATTTAATGGTTCTCACGGGCTCCCTTATCCTAATTTTTACAGAAACGTCATGTATGAAACACATTGATAAGGTCATCCTGACAAAAGTGTTCTGTCTCTCCTTAAAGGCCAGACTTTTCCTGTGACATTTGCAATTAATACAATGCTCTCTGGGTTGTGTAACTACATAGGTAGTAGATTCAATACACACCATGGAAGACTTGTATGTGTGTCTGTGTGCCATGCTTGTTGCTCTCTCCATTTCTGCTAAAGAGAAGGCATTTACATGTGCATGCAGCCCCCTTAGCCCATTTTTTTTTGCAGAAACATCCTGTATGACACATAGTGATGAGGTCATCCTGACAAAAATGCACTCATGACCCTTAACAGTCCATCTTCTCCTGTGGAGCTTGCAAGTTGTACAGTGCTCTCCAGCTTGTGTAACTAGATAGGTAAGAGGTTCACTACCAACCATTGAAGACTTGTAGGTGGGTGTGGGTGCATGTGTGTGTAATGCTAATTGCTGTCCTCATTTCCCATGAAGACAATGCATTTAAATGTGCATAGAGCTTTCTTGTCCCAATTTTTCAGAAACATCCTGTATGACACACAGTGAAGAGGTCAATACCCAGCATGAAAGACTTGCATGCCTGTGCATAATGCTTGTTGCTGTCTCCACTTTCACTGAAGAGGATGCACACCTCCCTTTGGCAAACATTTATGGAAACATCCTGTATGATACCCTCTGATGAGGTCATCCTGACAAAAGTGCAATGTCTGCCCTACAGAAACAGACTTCACTTGTGGCACTTGCCAGTAGTACCATGCTTTCCAGATTATGTAACTAGATAGGTAGGAGTTTCAATACTCACCATGGAAAACTGTTGTGCCTGCATGCAAGGGTTTTACAGTTAGTTGAGCATGTGCTCAATCAACCTATACTCTGGATAAATGTTTTAAAATAATACATGACTACACCACTCCCTAATCCACTTTTCACATCCACAACTTCATTGCAACACATGGGTGTAGCTATGCCTACTGTTTGCACAATAATTATTACAATTGTCTATGCATTACATAAAGAAAACTTTGTTTTTTTAGGTAATAGCATGTCTGCACATTTGTAACAAAATGATTCAAATAGTGTCATGGGTTGAAAAATAACCATTTTTATAAGGAAAGTGATACAAACATTTATTTAGTAGGGGGAGGGGGAGGATATTTCCAGTCATCAAATGGCAGTTTGTTTTCTGTGTTATCATTATTAGCACACACTTATGTTATATTGTCTGCCTACACCCCTGATTCCACACACTGATGAGGTCATTGTTTTGCAAATGAACTGAAGGTATTTGAATATCTGACTTCTCCTGCAGTGCTTGCATGTCTGACACTATTCTCTATAATGTGTAACTAAACAGGCAGGATGTTTGAATACAGCACTGCTTAACTTTGGCAAGTGAGACTGCCAATTGAATCCAGATTGTACTGACAACTTTTACAAGCCCTTATTGGCTGTAAAATAATGTTACTAGACATATCTTCTTGGCCAACCATGTTTGATGTCATCATTTCATAGATTTGTGTCAGGTGTAGTAATTATTCTTCTGTGGCACTGACTGCTGATAGTGTGCTATATAGATGGCGTATGTGGATAGGTAAATGGTTGAAGTCCATTACTGCTTCAAAAGTGTGACAGATATTACTGTCTTATACCATTGGTCACCTCACCACCACCTTTATGTATACATCTAATTATGAGATTGAATTACAGTGGCACTTTGTGACACTAGCAATAACTGACATAACCAGGAAAAATAACTTGCTGTCCACACATTGATTGCATACTGCTAATGTCCCTGCAGTATCTCACATTTGTAATGCTCATTCTCATGTATTGTGTGACTTTGATAGCATGATTTGTACATTGTGTAACTACATATTTAGGTTGTTGGAGTCCAGCTGTGAGTGTGTCTTTCACCTTCATGCTATGTAACTAGTCCACAAAGATATATATGATGTGTAGCCATGCAATGTTTTGTGCACTTCAGACACTTTTAGCATGCTGTGCTGATGATGTCGTAAGAAAGTAGAAACATGCATGCCCACAGCTAGTGGGGTTTGGCTTTATTGGCCCGAAATTGTCCATAAATAGACTTAAAGGTAAAAGTAAATGAAAAAGTCATGGACATTCAGAATTGCCATTTAGCTGAAACACCTGATATCCTTAAGGGGTAATTTGCATATATCCCATGCTGACTCTGATACAAGAGGTTTAAGGTATCACACAGTGGACAGTCTAGATATGCTAGATTTTTCTTTTTGTGTTACTTGACATATGTAGGAAGTCTTATCCTCTGGCATGAAGAAATGAGACAACATGCTGTATGTTGCTGACGTACTACAGCAGTTACAGACACAGGTATCGCTTGCAGAAATAACATGATATAATGTCTTCACATAAATGCATATGTCAAAATAGCACTGACTGTGATGTTTTCATCCTTTTTAATATCATGTATTATCTGTTGTCAAATCCTCATGTGTACAACATCCACATTCAGTGCCTGCTAGCATTGTTGTGCCTTATACTGTAATGAGTGAATGACAGGTACCACAGTTATAATGTGTCCATTTACAGTGTAACAGTCTTCCATGATCCCTTTCATGTACCACACATACATATGATGTAATAATTTAGCATAGGTGGATTGTAGTACTGTCTGTAAGACTTCCACTGAGGCACTTGTGGTTCATCCAGATGCTATCATTATTCAGTAGAGAGAGTCACATCACTTGCTGTTCAATTCCTGGAAGGGGTATGATTATATGAATGTGCTGATGTTACATAACACCATTTTATCTAGTTACTCATATCCATTTTTATGTTGGGTAATGATATATCATCACAGATTATGATTGCATGACATTGAAATGTTTATTCAGGGCATGCCATGCTCTGAGTGCTACTGTGACATGTCCATTGAGTACTGATATTATAGCATACCAGCACAGATAGACTAGTGTTCAATTCAAAGAAGCAGGCATACCATAATACTCAGTATTGTATAGACATTAACATGTAGCTCCTTTCCTGCATTGTGATTAAATCAGGTTGTTCACATTACATTCATATATCCTGTGCTAACACACACATTCAGTTAGTTATTTGTGACAGCATTCATTGATATCTGATGTGGCATATGCTGTCAATACAGAGGTTTAGAGAAAGCAATGTATAATAGGCAGGGATTTGAATCTGGTAACATCTGTCTGGCAGACAACAGTGAATTACATACTCTCATATGGGCAGCTTTTTCAGGCACTTTCATACCAGGTAGATCATGAATACACCGTATATGGTATAATAGTGCTGTGCGCCTTTCGAGGGTGTTCTTTTTTACATGACTAATATAGGTATGTCTGTGGCACACGATGGTTATTCATCTCTATGATATCTGTTCAGGCATGTATTCTAAAATGACATGTTCCAAATGTTTTTAGGTCATTCCTTGAAAAATATGCATTACCTGTTCACAAGATAATTATGCTTTGCATCCCTTCATCTAAACATGGGTTTAATATTACAATTGTTTCCATCACACTATACAGCATAATGACAGATGTGTGATTCTTTAAACATTTATTACTGTATGGTAATGGCAAAACTGGACTCCTGACATGTCATGTGCTCTGTCTTGTCTTTGTCACTTATGTATGTTGTTTGTTATTAGATTGGCATGTAGCATTTATATAATCATACAACACATGCTAGTCTATTACATACTTTTAGGTGATAAGCCCCTTTCCTATTGGTGCCTCTGTCATTTATTTGCATAAACATGTCCATTTATAAGTGTGTATACATGGTGAGATTAATAGTATAGTGATGCTGCCAGCTTATGTACATCAGTCTACTGTATGTACATCCTTATATGCAATAACTGCATTCTCTGCATTCATCCCATAATATATCTTCTGTCCTTGCTGTTATCTCATGTCAGCATTTAATTAACATGTATATCACATTTTCACTCCCCTTTGTTACATTGCAGTTTTTATCCCTATTACATCCTTTATCAGCATGTCCATTATTATTAATGTGAGTAACTGCAGGATTGACATTCGCATTAATTATCATTTACATCAATATCACAGGTTTTTTATAAGAAATGTGTCATATACACTTTTAACGCATTTACTTGTGGAATATGAGTACACTTTAAACATTTCCTCTCTCTAACATTACTAAATCATTATGACACACATTGTATAACAATTCCCCCATTTAATTTCCCCTCAGTCTGTATTGCTTCCCTGTTCTTGCCCTTAATATATTTGGGCTACAGCGTGTGCTCGTATCTGAGCATTGCCTATATGTGATCTGTTTTGTTTACATTGTTTCCTCATGCTTGCAAACACCTTTCCATGGCCATGAACACTGTTGCTGGCCATGGAAAGGCACCTACAATGATGTAGGTATGATGAGCAGCATGCAAGTTTGATCAGCACTGCTGCCTACAACACTAACACACTTACCTCATGAAGGTGAAGTGTGGCACCTACACAACTTATAATGAATCCCGGAGTATATCTACTTTTTTCCAGAGAAGACTCAAAATTTCATAGGGTAGCATTGCTTCTCTTTATTTTGTTTTCTGAAAATATTACAGATATCAAATCCTGGAAATCCAGAAACTATTTGATCTATTTGTTTCAGTATCCTGGATCAATAAAGAATTTCATGCACTTTGCCCTTGTACTTTGTTATACCTAGAAGTGATTGGAGCCTTTGTAATGCTGTCTCACATAGTTAAGTAGGTTTGACAATTTTATCAATACAAGATATTAAACTTTGAACACATGACGGATCATCACAGTATAAGAGGTAAACTCTAGTATATGCATGTGCCAACTTCACCATATCTGGCCAATCACTCATGATAACATCCGATAACATCACATAGTAATTGTATTTCTTTCTCATGCATTGTGCTGATAGTTCTAATTACTTAACTGACTGAGACTATTGTAAACATATACATGACCTTTCCAGATCATTCTCAAAGAGATCTTCTTCAAGCTCTTGCAAGAAATTCTACTATGTGTGTCACATACATGCATTAACTTATCTAGTTTTCCCAGGGCCTGAAGATTTTATCTTTTCACGGTCAGAAACCTTATCTAGATTCTCACTGGAGGGATATCTGTCCATGTATTGAAAAATCAAAACACCAAATGACAAGCTGGTATGGACAAATGCTCAATTATCTGCAACTTTTTTTTTTGCAAGGGGCAAGCCCCTCTGTACCCCCACACCCCTTCCTATTTGTATATACCAACTCTGACATTGCAGCAAAGTGGGGAAAGGGCAAGCTCCCTGATTCCACCACCCCCCCATTGGTGATCTTGCACACTTTTAAAAAGCTGGTATGTGTGATCAGTTGTATTTAGATCACACATATCAGCTTTACCCTAGTCAATGAAAAAAAATGCTTAAGTAAAGGAATGTGAATCCACTATACATCTTTCAGTATATAATACACTACAGTTGCATGGTGTAGTTACTTTGATAATTAAAAATTTCTTTGTCCTTTTTGTTTAACTACAATGCCTGGTTTTCTTTCCTCCACTTTCTTAACAATTAGTATTGGATAATCCAATATGGTTATTATTTCTTCATTCTCTAGAGCTCTTTGTGGTTTATTTTTCTTGTGCCCTTCAGTGACGTGTCTGATGTTTTCACAGCCTCCACTGTAATAATCTTGTCACATTTGTGTCTCTCAGTAAACAGACCCTCAGCAATAAAGGTATTACCCCTTGTTTTAGCTCGGTGCTGCACAGCCTTCTTTCAATCACATGTCCTATTTTTTTTGTAGATTTTTTGAGCCTTCACATATGTGGCTCACCGTCTTGCACTGCCATAATTAGCTTCCTGCCTTGAAATTGAACCGGAGAACCCCTTGCTGTGCGGTGACAATGCTAACCACTGTACCACCGCAGCTACATACATTTTCCAGTGATAGAAAAACATCATATCTATTCTGAGTGTTTTAAGGATGTGAATTTTCTAGTTGTGAAGAGTGGCAAATAAGAAAACAATTTTTGCAACATTTTGTAATTATGTTTTAGATTAACAATGGTTATTAGACAATCTCACATTATAAAGTTACAATTCTGTTTGTATGCCTTTAAGAATATGTTTTTTATCATGTGATCAGTTTCAATAACGCAGCATATAAGTGTGTCAATTCTTGTTGTTCAACATTCTGAGGAAGTCCTGATAGTTGATGTGGAGGAAATGGCTGTGCTGGACAGTGGAGTTTTGTTTTGGAATTTTGACAGTGGCTATATGAGGTCTTTGTGGTGATTTGTGGAACATAAAAGTAATACTATTCAAGCACTAACATGCAAATCTTATATAAAGCAAGCATGAACATGTGAAGATACTCCTTTGAGCAGTAAAGCTTGAACAAACAAGCAAACCTTTATTGAACAATAGCATGTGAACCAGCTTCAGGGAAGTTGGCAGTTATAATGAAAATTTTTTTAAGGCAAAAATGAAAAACTATAGCCAGGAGATTGATAGCTGAGTAGTACTGCAAATGAAATAAAAAAATCAAATTTACTATATACGAGCAAAGGATCCAACTTATACATTAGCCTTATTTAACAAAAGACTGCATTGTCACTTGTTTCTGCATTAATAATAATAGTAATAATAATAATAATAATAATAATGTGAAAATACAAGAAAGAACATTTTATTACATTGTCTATCAAATGTTGAAAACCAGATCAGAAATGCTGTTGCACAAGAATATATTATAATAGAATTGTCTTACCTCAAAGTTTACAAACTGGCTATAGCACAAAAAGGTGAATTTGGTGCCAAAAGTAATTTTACTCTAATGACAGGTGTTTGATATTTTGTATTATATATTCATGAGTAAGGTCAGGATTAATAAATGAAAAGGCATCAGATGTGATGTATATTCAACAAGAATTTTTATTGAACTGCTTACAGGACTATATCACCTGACACACACAGAAGAAGGATTATTTCTTAAAGAAACCCTGTCTCTGTGGAAAATGAGATAAAGTTGACCAAGCATAAGAGCTTGCAGCTCAGATACTTCTTTTGCAGAGATCAGAGCAATCAGCAAAATGATTTTCCATGGTAAGAACCTCAAGTCAGGCAGATTGGTGGTTCAACTGGAGCAAGTGTTCGCTTCTCAAACACAAAATTAAGACCCTGAGGAGGAGCCACCAGTTTTCTAGGAGGCTTCTTATGTAGCACCTCTTTAAAAAACATTTTCATATGAGAATACATTGAAAGAGGGGGATCCATGGGCAGACAAGCCGAAATGGCTGTCAAATGAACCTTAATAGAGGAGTAAGACAGACCATTTTTGTCCAAGGAAAAGAAAATGTATCTTTCTTCCAGGCCTTTTTGCATAGAGCCCTGAAACAGAATTGTGCTACTTGATTGTTCAGTGAGGAGGCAAGAGGTCTATTAGACTAATTCAAAACTGATGGATAAAACTTTGGAGGACCACTGATCTAGTTTCCATTATTAAGGGTCTGCCTATGTCCTATTCAGCTGGTCTGCCACACAATTTTGCTCTGACAGAATGTAAGATGACTGTACAGTGAGATTGTGCTATAAAGCTATATCCCATGCTAAGATGGTGAGCCTGCATTGGAGGTAAGATCTGGTTCTCCCTTGCTTATGTACCACATCACTGTGGTATTGTTTGTAACTGCATGAAGTAGTCCTGGGGATCACTGATGATTCGCAGAGTTTAGAGCCATTACAAGAGCTAGCATCTCCTTTGTGTTTATGTGCATTGCTGTCTTTCTTGTCCACAGACCTTGCACTTCTATCCTCTTACACTGCTCTGCAAGCAAAGTCTGAGGTATCTGTCATGACTGACTCCATTCAAGCAGGAGGGCAGAAGGGGAGACCTGGAATCCAGGAAATTTTATGTCTCCACCAAGTGATTTCTCTGCTCACAAATCCAAGAAATTAAATTAAAAAAATTATTAGACATTGGTGCTGCGACCAAAGAGACTTCAGATGCCATTGTAACTTTTCCATTTGCAATCTTGCAAAAGGTATGAGAATCATGAATACCATGAGACCCAGAATCCTGAGGTATTCTCTCACAGTGCCAGAAGTCTGAGTGGAAAAACCCCTAAAATAGATCAAAATCATACCTCTCAACCTGTTATAGCAAAAAATCTGGACAAAACTATCAATAAAAGTGGGACAAAGACCCAAAAGTAGGGCCAATTATTAAATATTGCTCTTACAAACTTAGAAAGTTGCTAGAATAACAGGTTTTGCATTAGCATGAATTTTCTGAAGGGTATGAAGTCTGAAACTCAAATGTCTGCCATTATTTTGAAACTTTAATCTTTAAAGATTTGCCACTAATTTGCCAAAAGACACAATTTTATGAAAAATGGATGAAAAATATGAGGCAACAATCTGGACATCCTGCAAAAATCTGTACAGTTGAGAAATATGATAAATATAGATCTATTTTTCCTGTGGAAGAAAAGCTCCTTGTACTGAGGTATCTAGCAGCACCCCAGAAACACAATTCAGGGTGACAGAGTAAAAATAAAACATTTGAATGTTCTCTTGGAGTCCCAACGTGTGTAGGAGATCTCTTACCCAAATGAGAGATTCCTGACATTTTGAAGAAGACTCTGCAAAGATATAGAAGGCATCTAAATATGGAAAAATGGGGATACTCTATTGCCTGCAATGTGCTGTGACAGGAGCTGCACTTTTTGTGAAAACTCTTAGAGCAGTGGATAGCCCAAAAGGTAAAAGAAATGTAATGTGATCCAGGCACACAAATGCTTAAAAATGCCTGAAATATGAATGAATAGGTATGTGATGATATATATATCTTTCAAATTTAAGGTTACTAGAAAACTTTAATGCAGAAGAAGGGATGACTGTGAAGTGAAACCATTTTGAACTTGGGCAGTATCATACACTGATGCAAAAAAGAAAGGTTCAGAACTGGTCTCCAGGAATTTTCTGTCTTTGGCACTAAAAACATTCTTAAATAAAATACTTTTAACAACTGGGAAGGAGGAAGTGATTCTATTTTCCCCTGAGATAACATGTGATATAGGGCAGGAGAGAAGTGAAGTGTATAGTCTTGTGGATAGCGAGGAAGCCCCCTGAAGAGTAGAAATGCCTTCACACTGCCAGCTAGATCTTGCTGGATCAGTTTCAGAACCCATTTGTCTGAAACAATGTTTTGCCAAAGACAGAAATGCAGATTTAGACTTTCTGGAAGGGATGCGCGACTGGCAGGGTGGGGGAGGGGACAAGGTACCTTAAATAAGTAATTTTACTTTAGCTGACTGTCCTTTGTTCTGAGGGGTTTTAACTTTATTTTTGGAACCTCCCTATCATTGCTTTTTAAATGTCTGCTTAGCAGTATTCTGTTGAGACTGTTTATTTTGTCGCTTGACAAAACTGGACAAGGGAGCCGAAAATCCTTTGGAAGATTTAGAAATGGAGAGTTGGAAAATGTGTGAGATTCCCTAAATCAGCTTATCTCTTTTATTACACTTTTTGATAAACTCTGCAGCAGAGGATTAAACTTTTATCCAAAGGAGAATTCCAGCATTTCATTTTTGACATCTTCTAGGAGGTTCTGAGAATGTTACAAACCAAAAATCCTCAAAACAGTACCAGTGACAGCAGCTGTGGAAATAGTATCTACAGAGTTAGAAACACATTTCAAACAATGAGAAGTGACCTGAGAAATAGAAGAATCTAAACTTATAAAGCAGATTTTTCCTAACAAGAGGAAATTACAACCGAAACATTACTCATACTTTCACAATAAATCATTATAAAGTTTAACACGAGCCTGACAATTTGAAATTCTAAAAATCACAGTTGCAGAAGCATACACTTTTTCCTACACTTATCAGTAGATTTGCCATCCTTGTAAGAAAGAGAATGAATTGAATTAACAAAACGTTTAACAGCAGCTTGATTAACTAAAGCTATAGCAGCTGGGTAAGGTCTACAATTACTGTATAAAAACTTGAAAAACTGAGGTATGGTGCACATTCTATCTGCTTTCTTAGGAACAACAGGTGGGCTGAAAAGGAAACCACAGGCTGTGACAAACACATTGTCCAGTGCTGGCATCACTGGGGAGATGGGTGAAAGTTCTAAGAATTCCAGACAACAAAATAACTCATAGTATATTCAGAGGGAAGCAGAAATCTTAGTTTTCTCCGCACTGAAAACACTGGCACATTCTGGAAACAGTCTGATAGAAAGTGAATCCCTCACAGGGAGATTCAGATATCATACTCTCCTCTGAATCTGAATCAGAACTATAAAGATTAAAAAATGCATCACTCCCTATGCATTCCTCTATAGATTCAATCCTGAACCTCTTTAGGGAAAGTGAAATCTCTTTTTCTTTTACCAGAAACCACCCTACAAGAAGGGTAAATAACCTGTAGAAGACTCTGTGTCAAGCTCAATAAATGAATCTTATTAAGAGAAAATGTCACAGGAGAAGTTAAATGTTTAGTTCTCTCTCTCTTTGACAGGAAAGTTGAGGCAAATAGATCTAGTATTGCCTGCAACAACTTCTACAGAGATGGACACAACATTATGGCTAAATAAGGACACATTCCCTGACAGTTCTGCCATAACTGACAAAACTATCTATCTCTTGCCCATTGAGGGGTTCCCAACAGCTGCGAAGGAGATGACTAACCCCAGGTCCATGATGACTGTATGGTTAACAAATAAATAAATAAAAATAAACATATATCGGACCTTTTCCTTATCAAACTTGCTTAACAAAAAGCAAAAGCAAAGCCTGTTTAATCCATAGCCTACCCTTTCTTTCAAAAATCTTTTTGCCCGTGCCTTGGGTCTTGATTTTTTTCTCTGTTTTTGCACATAGGCATCCAATATCTTTGACTTTTCCAAGAGCTGTTACTCTCCTGAACTCTTAATTTCCTTAAGGATGTCCAATGTTTCTATCATAGTTTCTCTCATTTCCCAATCACATAGCTGGCACTAGTTAACATTTTGGCTGTTATTCATGTGGATTATGATAAAAACTCTTGTGCCATTTTCAGTACCAATATCTGTGCTCTCTCTTTTGTATCTACCTGCCAGAGAAGAAGTTTATTTTGTAGTTTGCAGTACTCCAGGTGTTGAACTATCATGTAATGAACAGATAAATGACTTTGTGTAATTTTACATGTTAATATTCTTCTCTTCTATCCTTGTATACTCATACTATTCCCATTACTGCTTTCCCATACTGATCATATATTTATTAGGTCATTTTGATATGATCATATCAGGGTACAGTTACTAGCAGCACAGTCTCTGTATTCTTGTCATGGATTTTGCTTCTCTTACACAATACTTTGCATAGCTTTGTACTGATCCCATGATGCAATATTGCTGTTGAGATGTCTAAAATTGCTTTCTTTTCCCCTGTTAAGTATCAGCCAAATTAAAAATTACTTTATTGTACTCAAAATTTTTAAGACCCTTTACAGTGTAACTTTCAAAGAATATCAAAATGCCTTAACCAAATACTAAACTCTGTTAAACACCATTAACATCCATTCTTTCTTCAGAGTGAACAGCATGAAATATTGCTTTCCATGTTTTGTTTTTCTTGGAGTGTTTTTTCTAGATTGTCATCTTATTTATAATCCTAAATGATGAGATGTTTGCTAACCTTAGTGTGGTATGAAATGCCTTGACAAATTCTAAGGAAGGCATGACCACAGCTTCTCCTTTGTCTCTCTTGTTTCAGTCATCACTTCTGTGACTCTCCAAGGTTAATGTGCCTTGATTTTCTCTTGCCTCCTTGGATTTTGGACATCACTGTTCTATACAGACCCAACTGTTTTCTCTTTTCATTTAATTCCACATTTCTCAATAACATTTAGTTAAAAATGGCAGTTTAGTACTTTTCAACATTCATCTTGCCATCAGTCTTACAAAGGGAACCCTGCCATTGCTATGTCTGTCTCCTACTACCATATACTTCTCCAGAAATTGTTAAAATAAATACGTTTTGGAGCCACTCATTTTCTTCTTGCTTTTTAAGATTTCTGGTGCAGTTTAAATCATTTACAACTCTTTACATTCTGCATAGTGGCTAGTGTTAACTCCCTACCACACTTATTCAGAGTGTTTTGTTGATTAGAGTCTTAGTCTTCCTTCTTCCTCTCGTTATCAAGAAATATGCATTCATTATTATTGTTTTTTAATGTGCTTCTTTTCCCAGCCCTCCATCATGTCTATGTTACTTTACTATAGTTTCCTTGAAAATTTCTTTTCACATTAGTTTCAAGGATCGACTTCTTCAGAAAAGTTTGGTTTGTGAAAACAATGAAGAACTTGTGTTACTTTCTGCAGAAGAAGTTAAACTTTACTTGGAAAGCAAACAGGTAAAGCTGAGCAGTTTCATAGAATATAATGAGCATGTAGGACATAGACTGCATAATCATTTTGTTGTGTCAGGGGGCTTATAAATGTCACTTTTTTTAGGACTGGTATGTTCCTGCTCATGGAGAAAAAATGATTAATGCTGGATATTACAGTGTGTGTTTCTTTATTTTTGTCTCCACATTTTAGATTACACTTATTAAACATATTTGTATAGGGGGAGACAAGGGTAGGATGCAGCTTGGAAAAAGAATGGAAAGGAAAGAATAACCCTACCATTCATGAACTTTTTTTTTATAAAGCAATCATATATTTTACAACAGTGCTGTGATTTTCATATGCAGGGAATCTAGGGATAACAGAAATTTATTTTTTTAATTTTTATTTCATATATTTTACAGAACAATAAATGTTTCAAACATATTGACACTATATTTGTGATAATGCATCTTCACGTAAAGCTACTGTTTTCATCTGACATAGAAACAGCTTTAAAACCTACTTCTGAATGTAAAAGTGTGAGCTGTAACATGAGACTTTAAGCTACAGGTGTGGCGTAGAAAATTACTGTAATACTTTTAAAGAAGTTTTACTGAGAATACCCCCTGCATCCCCTAATACATAGGGCTACACCCTCAAACCCTACTATTTCTATATATACTAAGTCTAGATTGCTGTACCTAGGAGTAAAGGGAATTCTCCAAGATATTTCAATGTCAGCATCAGTACATAAAAACATAGTCCCAGTTTAAATTTGTCTTTAGAATTTTGAAAGTAAGTGCGGTCATCTTCTGCCTTGCTCCCTACTACCACCACACACATACATACACACTTTCCTATTGGGGAATATTGTTAGTTTATTTCTTTTCTTTCTTTTAACTTCAGGAAAAAAAATCTCAAGATCTTATTTCTAATCACCTCCTTAACTGAATGCCAATTTCATCCACTTTAATTCTGCTTTTTTTCAGTTTTTGACCTTGACAGATGCTGACCATTAACCCACTCCCAGTCAATTGTCCCAGTCATTTTCCATCACCGGGGTTAGCAGCCATTGGAAGGGGCCATCGCTTAAGTAGCCATCAGATCAGAGCTGGACAGGGTATTTATCTGAAGCCTTATAACCTCTGCATAGTGAGCTAAGGTGCATTAGGAGGATGTGCAATGGATTGTCCCTGCTAGCCATCCATCACTTTCAAAAGGAAGATTGCTAGCAGTAGCCATTCCCTCACACATTCAGTCATAGGTAGGAGTTTCTGCTTTCTCCACCATAGAAATCACACCACCTCTGTGCTCAGTCAGTACCTGCAAACTGTCTCTCTTATGAGAGTTATGATCAAGCAGCTGATGATTTGTCCCAAAGATTTTTTCATTGGGGTTATCATTTGACCAATGTTAAATAGTACAGTAGGAGGTCAGGACACTAGCCAGTCAGCAGTCTATCTAGACATTACACTCCGATACTACTTAGGATAGTAATATTAGGGGAATATGTGGAGTCATACAATGTCATTGGCCCATACTTCTGTGTAATTACATTTTATTGTCACTTATTATTGAATGTAGGTTCAACTATCATTGGGGAATGCGGTGGTATGAGTCAGAGCTTTGGAGGATAAATCCTGGATTGCAATGCCCATTTAAAATATTTAATATACCTTCACTGCAGGTAGCAAGATGGGTGAAAGTTCTGTACACTGCATACATTTTCTGCAGACTACCTTTTTTACTACAAAAAATTATAAGGATACTTTTAATATTTGATCTTAGGGTAAATGCGACACCCCATGGGTGGTATACATGGCAGAATGTACATATGACTACTTCTATATGGGTCAGACTTCAAGGATGTTTAAAGAATGCATTACATTAGACCTAAGTGCCCTGAGGTATAAGAAAAGTCTCAATGCCTTGTATAAGCATGTTTTGGTACTCCATACAGAAGAGTCAATTTTATTGGCATAGCTTGGATGATGCCTGGCAATTTATGTTCCAAATTGTATTTGAGTCAAGTACTGAACAATAAGGAAAGTAGCTGGATTATTTTAACTGGGGCTTATTCTCTCCAGGTTTGAATAAACATGCATCCCTTTCCTATTATATGACTGCTTAATTGGTTCTATGTCAATTGATCAATGAACGACATTGTCAAAACCCACATGTTCAAGACCTCGTGATTGACAAGGCAAATCATCAACCATTTTGGCTAAGATAGAGGCACAGCAGGGATTGGGCAATGTATCCTTTTCCCCACTGTAGTTCAGTCTCAGAATATGTATATATGATTATCAGGGGGTGTGGAGGGTTGCATTGTTTTAGTGTTGTTTCCATTGATCGATGAACTATGTTGTCTATCATGTGGTCTCGACCGTGTGGGTTTTCACAATTTCGCTCATCAATCAATTGAAATAGATTCATTTAATCTGACCAAGAGCTAAATCAAAATTCTTTTTGAGTGGCAATGATACTTTATCTGGTTATGAATTGTATTTTCCTGGCCTTATGCATTGATTATTAAATGCATATGAATATGCATTTGTTCATGAATGATTTTAATTTCTGCTTCTTTAAGCTTTAATTATTCTTAGTCATCAGGATGATTAATGAAATGAAGTCCACAGATTGACTTGATTTTGTAAAGTGCTGGTTACACTAATAAAGCTGCATGCAGCAGTAAAACCAGTTTGCTGTTTTGAATAATCATAAAGAGTGGTGAAGAATAAACCTTAGGATTTTCATTATTATTTGAGTTAATTTTGGAGTGCTGAATTTTTTGTGCATTAGTTGTGTTGTGTTTTGTTCGCTGCTGATATTCCAGTGTTTTAATTCAGTTTCTGGTGTGGTTTACATATACATGTATAACTGGTTTAAACTTCAGTAGATTGACACTAAAGCCATTAAACAAAATGGGTTAAAAAAGAAAAGATTGACACTCTGATGCACATGCTCCGAGGTTCAACCTCAGACCATGCAAATCTACTGTTTATTGCCTGCTGGCGTGCCACCCAACACTCCGTACAGTCACCCATCTCCTGCTAATTATATATACTAGCACCAAGATCACAAAATCCCTGAGGAAGAGGCATATTCCCCAACTCCAGGGATTGCTGGTCTCACACATCTGTTGACCATCTGTTTTGTTGACCAAAATGTGTCAAAACAGACATCAACATTTGGAAGTTTTGCTTATTGTAAGCGTTCCCATATATAGGTGTAGATATATATATATATATATATATATATATAGAGAGAGAGAGAGAGAGAGAGATACAAATATACAAATGTACATACATAGATGTACATAGATATAAATATATGAAGATATAGTGAGAGAGATTATAAATCCATTTTACCACAGTTATTGTATTCAATATGGCATATACAGAGAAAGGGCAGATACAGCTTAGATTTTATGTTACAGTAACTCAGTATTTTTGAAACTCAAGATGAGAATCTGTCATTTGAAATAATTATTTTACAAAAGTGCCATTTATAGTCATTATTTCTTCTTCACAGTAGCCTATCTCCAGGTAGTTAGACTGAATTATTACCGCTATCCTTAATGGTGATATTCAAGGCAGTACATAGAATAATAAGAGTAATTAGAGTCTGTGTTGTTTAATTATGAGCAGTAATATGGCAGTAGCATTTTTTATAAAACATCCTCACCAGAGCTTAAGCCTGTTATCTGTTTTTTACTTATTAAGGCCAATGTAGTAGTTCCAGGGATCACGGATTCTCATTTTTTAAGCATTGCTGTGTATTTTGATTCCATGTAATATAATAATGAATGAATGCACACATATATACATAAACATATTTTCTAATGCAAGTAGAGGTACTTAATCACATGACCTGACCTACTGACTGGTAAAAGCTGTAGCCATCAGTGTATTTTAACAGACATGATGATATTTGGGAGAATGGTAATATGTACCTGCTAGCTCATTGTTGCAAGATATAGATAAAGATTTTTTTGGCAGATAGCAAATGTTCGGTCTACTGAGGCATATGACTGTGCAAGAATGAAAGACATTTTTTTAATTATTAAAAAAGTCATGTGTTCCCATGCTCATTTCTGCTTCAGCCACCATTCTTGAATTCATTATTAAGCATTAATTCTGCTGTGAAAGATGTAATTATTTCTTATAAAGTGAAAAAATCCAAACTGCATTCCATTCTTCAGATGGGATTAGGATACTTCTTAGGCATTTTAATATGGATTTGTTTTCTGGGACTCTAATATTTGAATGAAATTCCATTTGGCACAATGCGGCAGCTAAGTCAACGGCTTTAGAGTTGCAGTATGCATCTCAAATTGTGCTAATAATGAGGTTTTGTGTCTGGTTACTCTTAGGGTTATGTCATAGTTATGATTAGGGTTAAGTATGGGTAGGGTTTAAATCTAGATTTAGGGTTTAGTTTAGGGATGGATTAGGCTTTGTGCTGGGTTAGGTTTTGATTATAATTAGATGTAGAATTAGTGCAATTTTATGTTTACAGTTAGACTTTAACCTTACAATTAGGTTCAGGATTAAGCTTAAGGTTATGTGTAATAGGGTATGTGGGATACTGCATAGTTTGTAGGTTGTGGGAAATTCTGCATGTGAATAAAAAAATGATAATACAAGAATTGTGCATACATTTGTAAACATGCTATGTACATTTTCAGTGACTATGTGGTTTGAAAAATATGTTTGTCTTTTTCTTGACTATTTTTACTCAGATATGTTGCTTCATAAGAGTTTGCTTTCAAAGAGATGGTTCAGATCCCTGCACAAGAAAGATATCATCATTAAATCAGCTACAGCTGTAGACCTTCATATGAAATGTCAAACAAAGGACCAGGTTGCTTGAGTTGGTTATAGCTCAGGTGGATGTTAAAGGTCCAAATACATCTATAGGAAATTGTAGGAGATCTTTAATATAAAAATAACTCTTATTTACAAAATAGTTACATATTTATAAATATTTACATGTGTACAAATATATAAATGCACAAACCTATTTACACACATTCATAATTTCCTTTACAGCCATACTAAATTTTCGTTCCTGTTAGACCTCCACTCCTTTTTCCATAACCACCATTTGATTTTACTTATATTGCGGCTAAAAGCCATTTGCCATTAAACATAATTTTATTTATTATTGCATTCCATATATCACACATAACATAAAATAAAACATTTTGTCTATTCTTTTAACATATTCTTTACTTCTATTCTTATAATATCCATATTTAATCACAGCCATGTTTATTTTATCCCACTTCTTTTATAACTTTGAATTTGTTTTCTTTACATAGTTTTCCCCATAGCTTTTTACTCTTTTATATTTCAAAAACACATATTCTGTAGTTTCTTCTTCATTACAATGTAAACATACATATATAGTTTTACTACTAATATTTCATCTTTTTCATTTATCCTTGTTAACGCTTTGTGCAAAGTTAATAAAGCAGCATATACCAATGGTTAATTAACCCTAAACTGCTTATTCATTATTTACATACAAAATCCCTCTTTTTACTGGGTTTAATCTAGAACCCTGTATGAATGAAAAAAACATCTGCAATAATTCCTTTTCAAATACTGTTGGCAGCACAAACGCACTTGTAAATTATGCTATGTTTCCCATCAGTACTGAATTTATCAAATACGTCTTTTTTCTGAAAGATAATTAATAAGTTCTCCAGAAAAGATAGATTTGTTTTACTACTTCTCTTGCTTTTTCCCACTGAATTCTCCTTACATCTTTGTTCCCAAATGTTATACCTAACACAGAGATTTCATTCATTGTAAAATATATACACCAAAGATTTACTGCATAACCTAAACCTTTACTTTTCTCTTTATTTAATGTCATCCCTGTCATCTCTAGACACTCATTTGTGCACATTATTGCTTCTTTTATCCAATTTTTTTGCAATTATATAATGTCGTCTGCATATGTTAACAGAACTTGAATTCTTAACCTTTCAGGCATTATGTAACATGCCTCCTTCGCCTTCATTTTGTAATTTATTTTACATACTATCACATTTATAACTAATGCAAAGAGTTTACAGCTCATTGGACATCCCTATCTTACACCACTCTTCATATGTACCTCTTGGCTTAACCAGCCATTTACAAATACTTTTACTTTATTATTATTATTATTATTATTATTATTATTAGTAGTAGTAGTAGTAGTATTATTATATACTAGCATGCATAATTTCCCAACTTTCTCACTTATATTATGTTTTTTTCATTATTGCCATGAGATTTCATGTCCAGTTGAGTCAAGTGGCTTATTAAGGTCCCCTATCATGATTTCCACTTCCTATTTATTTTTTCTGTTAATAGTATCATCCACAGTTTCTCTATAATTAATAATTCTTAACAACAATCCCCCTTTATACTATATATGCTATCCTCCATATGATTTTCCATTTTAGATTCAAATCTATTTTATATTATTTTCTTAAAGATCTTCTAATCACTATTATCCAATACTATAGTTCTCCATTTTTTAAATTGTCTTCTATCTTGCTTCTTCCGTATGAATTCCGTTGCATAATTCTTTATACATAAAGTCTTCATTTAACCATTCATTCAAAATCTTTAAAAAATACTTTTTTCTGCCAATCTCTTAAGTTTTTATACATTTCATACTCTATTCCATCTGGGCCTGCAGCTGGATCTATATTTCCTTGTCTTAACACTTTATGTAGCTCATTTGAAGAATTTACCTTTTCCAACTCTTTGATTTTTCTGTTAACATTTTTTCTGTCCTTGTTTTTTACTACCTTCTTTTTTCTTTAAACATTCTCTCTCATTATACTGCCATCTTCCTTTACTGATCTGCTTGAGTAACTTGATACTTCTTTTTTCCTCCTAAAATATCTTTGCTTATATAACAATTCTTGTATTTTTCTTGAGTTCTTTCATATAATTATTTTTCTTTGTCAAAGTACTTTCTATGATTATGTTCTGAATCTTCCAATTCATAGTTATATATGTTTTATATTTTTATTTCTCTACTTTTCTCACATCATATTGCCACTGTAAAAAAAAATTATATTTTTCCTTAAATATCATCCACCGTTCAGACCAATTTTTATAAAATGTTCTCACAGTAATGTGATCTTTCCATAACTTTATTACTAATCACATTCTTTCTTCATTCCATGTTTTCACATTTATCCTTTTTATTCCTTTCCCTATTTTCATATATTCCTTGTTTTCTGTTATCATTAGCCATATTTCAAGATGATCAGAAAATCATGTTTTAACTACCTCCCCTTCTACTATAACTAAACCTTATGATACTATAAAATAATCAATTTTATTTCTATGCATATCCCTTTTGTAAGTCCATGAATTTATGTCCCAAAGTTTAACTTACCACGTCTTATAACTGACACTTTTCTTATATCATTTATTTTCTTTTTTATACTTGCTTCCTAAAATTATCATATTCATATTTATCATTACATAGTCTAAAATCTGATGAAATAAGCTTTATTTTTTTACAATCAGTATAAGCATATAATGTTATAACTCTATGTATTTGTTCTTTTCATTTTACATCTACAATGGTTAATCTTCTAATTTTTGCTAAAGTTACATCTAATATATTTTCTGTATTTCTACAGAATATGGCTATTCCAGACTATCTCTAATTTCCCAAATTCCAGATTATATTTCCTCCCATAGTTTCTATGTTTTAAATCTTTCTTCATTTGTTAAAAATCATGTATCTTCTAATATAATTACATCTACATCACATGTATTACACAACTCCAAAATTCCCATTCTTCTTACTATATTCCTAATGCTATTCACATTTCAGAAAGCACTCTAAAAATTTCATTTTTCCTTTTCTTTAGATTCATGGCTTCTTAAGTTCATTGTTAATTACTAGGCTAGTTTTTTTAATAGGCCGTTCTATGCATATCCAATTTCCTTTCCAAAAGTGAGAATCAAACACTGTACTTTTGTGTCTGTGAGTAAAACATCTTCACCATTATACTGAGCCCCAGTCCTTAGCTGTATACATTCTTTTTCATTCATTTCTTTAGTTTTGTTCTTTTGTACTAATCCCCTTAAAGTTTCTTTTTCTGTCTTTACTCTTTACCAAAATAATTATTTTTATTCCTTTTACTACCTCCCACTCTGTCTTCTTCATCACTTATTTTATATCCTTCTCCTATGTCCTCTTTATTATTGTTTCTCATCTAATTTTTCTGCTATTTCTATTTCTATATGTTTTCTCTTTGTTCATTTTCTTCTCTTTCTTTTTCCTGAATATTATTTTCATTTTGCTGTCCATCCATAAATTTCCAAATGTTGTTACATTTGTAACATTTAAATTCACATTTTTGTATCATGTCACATTTCCCCGCAAATATAATGTTTTCTTTTGTCATGGTTACTTATAAAATGTCCTTCTTTTTCACACAAAAAACAAGTTTTGGGTTGTCCTCAGTATTTTACAACTCCCCTATTCCCCTCCCCATTTATCATGCTTGGCATATATATTTTTTTTCTCTTTCTATTTCTAACACAGTATTCCAATCCCAGACACCAGTCCAGAACCCCCTTTTGTCATAAAGCTTTGCAATGTCCAGTACATCTTTACATAAAGCTTTCAAATGTCTTTTCAAAGTCTCTCTTTCTACTTCGGTTCAAAATTGTACTTGAATTTTCTTTTTTATTTCCCTGTTTAATGCTTTTATCATACAAAGGTGCCCTAGCAACACACCCGATGAATTACATACCCATAAGCCTGACCCGCCTCATCTGTAAGGCCATAGAACATGTCATTATGGAACTCATAAATAAAGGCATAGGTGACCTCCAACCCTGGATCCTACCAAATTTGACTTTGTGAAGAGAAGATCTTGTCTGGTAAATCTGGTGGATTTCTTTGAAAGTGTGACCAAGGCCACTGATGAGGACAAATCTGTGCACAAAGCATACCTTGACTTGGGAAATCTTTCAACACAATCCCATGTTCAGGCAATATTGATAAACATATCAAACTGAATGTAGACCCCTTCATGGTAAGATTGGTTGCCAACTGGCTCACAAACTGGACACACACTATCAAAGTGGGTGACTACACATCAACCAGCAGACCTGTTGCCGGTGGGATGCCACAGGCATCAGTGCTGGGCCCCTTACTCTTTGGTATATACTTCTGAGAAGTTCAAGTCAAAACTAAGGTGTTGTGGCTGACCAAGTTTGCAGAAGACTGCAAACTAGGTGCAATCAATGAATCCCCAAATGATTTCTGTATACTCCAGGAAGGTCTCACTCAGATCAATGACTTGTGTACTAATCATGGTCTCAAGTTGAATGAAAAAAAAAATGCATCATCATTCCCTTTGGCACAAACAATGTCCTTTCACACTATCAAATCAACAACAATAACCTAAGTATCCATGAAGTGGTAAGGGGCCTGGGTTCACAGGTTGACTGCGACCATAACTTTGACCATTGCATGTCTACCAAATAAGGAAAGCTTTCCATGTAGCACATTTGATTAGTAAAAGCATTGCCTGGAGAGCAAAATAAGTTATAAACCCCTATACTCGGCACTTATCCATCCCATAATTGAGATAATGCCCCATTCAGCATGTACCATACTAAGCACAAGCAGCAATTAGAGAGACCTCAGAGGTTTCTAACAAAGAAGATCAAGGACCTCCAGCAAATGCCTTACACAGGCTGACAAAAATCCCTGTCATTATGCTCTGTATCATATAAACTTCTTAGGGGAGACTTATGCCTGGCCTACAGAGCAATTAAGTTAAGCCTGGCCTACAGAGCAATCCAAGACCCAACCCTAATGAGCTTACTGCATATCTGTAAATCAAATGGGTCTAGGGCTATCCAGGAATGTAAATATGGCCTGCAACTTAAATAGGACATGCTTGAGACACAGGTTTATCTGCTAGCGACTGCCACATCTTTGGAACAGGCTAACAATTCATGTGAAACAGAACACCTCTATGACACTGTTCAAGGGGAACCTGGATGACTGGATTGGGCACCATAAGTTCTTACCAGGGATAGTGCCCACAACCCTCCTGGATATGTGCAGTCATCACTAAATGCAGTCTTGGATATTGACTATTACTTCTATGGTATTACATTGGGTTGAAACAGCTAGGCTTAAAATGACCTTTTGGTCAGTAGCCTAATAATCTCCTATGATCCTATGGTAAAGATTCCATGGGTTACAGTCTTTCTTTTGTTGATATTCTCCAAGCAAATTTTCCATTGAAAACACAGTCTCAAATGTAATGTTCAAAATTTCACTTTGTTAATAAGAATAAATGCTCTTACCGCATGTGCTTTTACATGAAAGGGAGCTATTACATTTTCCTACACTTTGTACCTGTCCAGTTCTTTGTCTTTTTTACTTTGAATCCTTACCATGTAATTCTGTTTTTCATTTTCTTCTGCCTTCTTTTCTGCTACTCCACTTTTGCCTTGTTTTACTTTCTCTACATATGTTTTCTTTTCCATCTCAACACTATTCTTTTGGATTGTCTCTGCATCATTCTTTTGTATTTTCACCATAATGTCCTCTCAGGAAAATCTCCTTCATTTTCTGTCTCACTCTGCAGCACCATTTCTTTAAGTAAGTGATCCTGCAACCCTCCCGACTGGAGAGCTGTAATTATACATCCAACATTTGCTGTCTCATCTCTATCAAATTGGTTTATTTGAAGCACTTCCTGAAAATCCTGCACATATTCTCTGGTCTCAATATTTGCTTTCACCTTCATTTCTTTCACCACTCCATCATTTCCTTCTTTCTCCAGCTGCCTCCCTGTTTCTTCAGGCCATCTCAATATTTGGAATGGAAACAAGAAATGCTCCTCCAAAATGGGTCCCACTTCCAACAATGAAGAGTAGGGGAAGTTCTCCAATGCCCTTGGTAAATCTCCTCTAGTAGAACAAATATCACCTGTGGTCTTCACTGCAAAGAGGCCAGTAGCCTAGTTGGACTAACCTGGTCAATGATGGATAAATATATTAGTAAAATACTCCATGCTGCATAGTAAATATTAATTTTTAAAAAGTAAGGCATGACTTCATTACATCAGGCACATTCTTTAGCATATGTTTCTCCACACCCAGTGTTGTTCTGTCTCTTGACTGGTTGCCTATGGCTTTCATGCTTGTCCAGTCTTTGATTTCTACTGATCCCTTTCCTGCTACTCCTTGATAGGATATGGCATGACTTATTAATGATGTGATTTTTTTTTTTTTTTTTTTTTTTTAGAAATAGATATCTTAAACCTATGCTGGCTTTTATACCGGGACATAGTATAGGGGAAACGTTTGTACATAGTCTCTATGTGCCACCTAAAATA
>NC_056734.1:341221792-341266792 GCF_019279795.1 Protopterus annectens
TCTATCTATCTATCTATCTATCTATCTATCTCTCTCTCTCTCTCTCTCTCTCTCTCTCTCTCTCTCTACTTATGTTCTCCTCCAAGTCCTTGCCTGATTTCTTCTTTGCATCCATACAATTGATCCATTTATTCCAGTATATTGGGAGCTGGATATTCCAAGGCAGGAGAAGAGTCTTATGAATCATGTTCTTGCCTGGGAACCCATATTCAACCCTCCAATCTCTGGCATGAGTTGGGTGGTTTGGATGAGATGGCTTGTTGGTCCTCAGGAGTGGTCTTCCCTCTCCCACAGGAATATCCTCTTACCCCTTTGTGGCTCATCTGTGCCCACAGTCACCATTTCCTGAGGGAAAGCCTGCCTCAAAATGCAAGTTTCTTTTGACTAATGTGAATGCACAATCATAGCATGAGTTCAGCCTGCTCAGATCTGCCCTGGCTCAGTACCTAGAGCTCCTGTTGGTTGTCACCCAAGTGGCAAGCCAAAGTCATTTTCCTCCATCCAGGATGGATGAGCTGGCAGTAGCCATTCACTCCCACCTTCCCCAGACAGGTACTACAGACACTTGAATTGCTAGGTAAACTCAGATCACCTGTGACATAGTTAGAGCTTTATTGCTGTATGCCGTGGAGCTCTTCATCTGGATTAAGCCCTGACCAGGATATCATTTTATCTAAGAGTTACCATTCCCTGAAGAGGTTTTTTTATTTTTATTCTTTAAAGGATATTGATTTGACTAAGTCAAGAAATAGAAGCTTTCTAATGCTTGATGAGGATTTTAATTAACCCAAATGTTCAGTTATTTTCTGTATTAAACTCACATTTCAAAAGTGTTCTAAAGAGCTTTAACTCATTAATGACAAATGGAAAATCATTATTGAGATTAGTACTTATATATACGTATAAATATATAGATATAGCTATAGATATAGATATGTAGACAGACATGCACGCGTGCGCGCGTGCACGCGCACACACACACACACATACACACACACGCACAAATATCAAATTAAATTGAGATGTTTGACTGATAGTCATTTATACAACATCCTCAGACAGGCATATCATTTAATTAAATCACTAGGGTTTCAATTTAAAGGGAAAGGGTGCATCCCTGCTAGGTGTCCCCTGAAGAGATTTATACTAGAGGACATCCTGGCACCTACTTGTATTCAAGTTGTAGAATGCTTATATTGTATTTTAATCAGATCTGCTATCTTGGTAGAAAGCCACATTGATCTCATTACTGAAAACAAAAAGTCCCGGTTTATTATGTTAAAGGCATTTTCTCAATCTAGTCAAAATAAGCAACTTAGCAACTCTGTTTGTATCTTGCATTAACAGGGCTGTCTTGATAAAGTTACTAAATGTACTTCAGTCTATCACACACCTGGTTTGATCTCTATTGATTATCTTCTGAAGGAGCACCCAGTCCTTTTATCCAGAATATCCACTAAGAGCTTATAGTCTTGATTTAATATAGAGATTGGTTTATGAGAGTCCAGAGAAGGATCTTTCCTTGGTTTCAATATAACAAAAGAGAATGGACCTTTCCTGACAATAGCACATGGTTTGTCAAGTAGACAAAGTCAGAAGGAACTTTTTCTTTACCCATCAAATATGTTTCAAGGAGTATTCCATCTGGGTTCAAAGCCTTCCTTTAAGATTGGTCCTTCATTATTTTGGAATCCTTGTCAATAGTAATTGGTTGCAAAAGAGAAATATGTTTCTCTGGAAGCAGCCTAGGTATGTTTAATGATGATAAATAGCCTTCTGGTAAATTAAGGTAGTCCTGTGAAAACTATTCTTTGCATAGAGACCCAAATAAAAATTTGCAGATGGTGCAGTTGTTTACTTGAAAGGATTAGTTAAATCTCCTAACCTATGATCTTTTTTTCTTTCAAACCATTCTTTCCCACTGCTTGCTGCATACGTTTTAAAGCCAGGAATTTCTAATTCAATTGAGTAACCTCAAAATGCTTCAGTTTAAGATCTCTTTTTAAAAAGTCAGTTTTATGTTCTAAATATTATTTTAGTTTGGATTTTGCTTCATGGATCCACAATGAGGATTCTGGAAGATAATCTGGGCCAATAAGAGGTCCTTCTGTACAGATCTAAAGTTTATCACTATGCTCTTATATGCAACTGCCTCAAAATGTTTTATAATGTCTACTGATTCTTAAAACCTGCACAAGCCTTTGGGTAATTAGGGGGCATTCTTTCCTTATTCCAACCTAAGCCACAAGATGTCTTCTATTCTACATCAAAATGGTGATTTACACCTTCAAAAGAGCAAACTGGTTTTCCCATGCCTCACTCCCATTTCTCTGTCTGAGTACCAGTGCAGCAGTAGTGAGGCTTGATTAAAAAGAGTATTTGGACATGTCTGAATTATATCTATAAAATAACTATGTTCCTTGATGACTATAATTTTATCAGTCTTTGAATAAGATTAATAGCAGGGTGAGTAACAAGTAAAGGTATCACTACAACCCTGCATTAGACTATGAATGTCTAATAATTTCATAGATTAAATATATTTACTTGTAAATTTACCTAAAACTGGAATGTTATAAGCATTAGGTCCATATTGAATTTGCCCTCTGGTAAAGGCTGTGATCCAGACTTCTCCCGAAATTGAGAAGCCAGGTTAAGCTACCAATTCTCTCCAAAGATGTCATATTGCAAGGTGCCAGGTGGGATATAATGATTCATTATCATAAGTACGTGATGTATCAGCAGATACTTTACCACAAAATATCCACCCAACCTATCACCAGTTTGATCCAATAGCTCAAATGGGATGCTCAACCTGTAGATTGTATCTACCTTGCTCCTCCTACCATCCCTACAAGATGCAAATCCTCCCTCAGCATAATCAAATTTTAAGAGATTTAGATATTCTGTTATCTGTTAAGTAGGTATCTGATGATGTCAATTTTCACTCTATCCTCAACTGATGGGTTCATATCAGACCCTCGGATTTGACTCAGCCATTTCTAAAGCTCGTGGCAACCAAAAAACTCTTGAGCTTCTCCTTCTCCCTTACCCATAAAGCACCGACCTTAAGTTACCTCAGATCTTGTTTTCCACTTTCAGCAAAATACATGGTTGACCTATATCTCAAGCTTTTTTGAAATAAGTGTTTAGTATTATCTTATAAAACACTCCATTTCCATTTTTTTTATATAGTTCTAATATTTCTAATATTCCTTGTCCCTTACCCTCCTCATATAATTTCTTTACTGTTATGATAGTAAGTTGACTGTATCCTTTCCTTTCTGTACATTGTGTACTTCTTAAGTTCCTGTTTCTGTTAATTGTCTGCCTTTCTACACCTAGTGTAGTCTATTGGTCCCAAAGTTGATTCTTTTCCTACTGCACAAACTTCCTATATCTGATGTCCAAACTTTATATTTTTACTGCCTTGAGACTTTACATTTGCAGGAAGATTGTTCTGTTATCATGCTTTTAACCCCAGGGCCTTAGCTGAAAAGAAAAACAAACTTATTTTGAAAGGTTTGCTACCTTACGCTTTTGGAGAGCCAATATCTGGGTTTCAATCACCCACAAGTAAAGATTCAAAGTGCTTTTCTCCAAGATCATCCAGATCATCTTCCAAGGTCTCAGAGAAATCTAGAAAAAAATCCAGGCCAGATCCAACCTCACCCTCGGATCCAAAGAAAAAGGAAAAAAATGATGGACCCGACTTCCTTGGATCTGATGAAAAAGTTACCAGATCCGACTACCTCCAGCCTTACTGCCTCAAGTCTCATTTATCTACCAAGGACAAAATATTCACCATCTATGGATCCAATGCCCTCAATGATGCCCTCACCCTTTGTGGAGAATCACAGACTCTTCCAGAGGTTTGATAGAGGAAGATGTGGAAAGACCGATGCTTAAAAATCCTCTCGGAGTAGAGCCAGATAGGTGTCTTACTGGCTCCCATCCCTTTGGGTCAGGAGGCCATCCATTCTTCTACCACACACCGCCACTAAAACTTCCTCATCTGATTCCTTCAACTGTTTCAGAGTCACTTGATTGGAGCTGTCTGGTTCCATCTGACTCAGATCCAAGTATACCAATATCTTCAGATCCGAAGATTATTCTGAGTGTTCCATGTCAGCTGAATCAAGAGGGCTGTCAGAGCCAAAGCTTTCCTGTCAGATCCAAGGTATTAAAGTTGACTCTGAAGTTGTTGGAGCCATCTTTCTGTCTCAGAGCCTCAGCATTGGATAGATTGACTCCAACTTCCACCTTGGGGAGATTGCCTTCAAAGCAGGGGAGGACAGCTATCCAAAAGCTTGTCTTTTCAGATATGAGGTCTTCTCTTTCTCTGGAGTGATCTGCCTTCAAGGCCATGTAGAGGGCTTTATCTGCCCAGGCAGAACAGACAAATCCAATCCCCTTAAATCTTCATCCTTCTAACTTGACATCTCTGTGCTCTGAGGCTCATGACTCTTTACCACAGGGACAGCCAGTCCGAGATCCCTAGGCTTCCCAGCAGGGTATCTCAGTTTCTTCCAAAACCTCCCTGAGCATCCCATGATGAGGTTCCTAGGAAGAAAAAGTATAAGAGGAAGCACTTGAGTACCCCAGAAGAGTCCATTACTGAAAATACGGACTTTGATAAAGGTGAAGAGTCCCCATGATCACCTTCTGAAGATGCCTCATATGAAGACAAGTTAAAGATCCTAATGCAGAGAGGTGATTGGACACACAGCAACCCTTCATTCGAGGAGTCAATATTCCTAAATGCACTTGGTACTGACCCATCTACCTCCAGGGTTACTCTGCCCAACAAAGGCTACTTGAGTTAGTCTCTTGGCAGGTGTGGATGGAACCTAACACAGTTGAACCCACACCCAGGAGACCGGATAAGATTATGGCACCATCTTCGGGGAAGGGGTTTTGAGCTAAAGGGGTGCCTGTTGATCCCATGTTTGTGGCAGAGGCCACCAAGAAGGAACTCGCTGAAGAAAGTTCCACTGTTCATCCCCCTAACAAGGAGTCTAGGGTGATGGATAAGTTTGGGAAGCATGTCTATGTCTCAGCTACTTTCCCCTTAAGGTTGCTAAATTATTTGACACACTTTACTAGGTTGCAGAGGGACTTGATTAAGGAACTGTCAGATACCTTATTAGGATCCATGTCTGCAGAGGTTCAATCATCTGTGACTTCTCAGTTCGCTACCCAGCAATCTATTTAAATTCATGAATGAGGCTCATTTTGAACATAGCCAAAGGAACCTCAAGGGCAGTGGGTTCAGGCATTTCCATCAGCTGTCATGCCTGGATGGGTTTATGTGATTTTGCAGAGCCCTTCAAGTTCATAGGTTTATAGGTGTTTACTAAGCTAATGAACACAAGGTCCTTTTTAAGCCTAGATATGTATCCCACATCACTGACAAGTTCTTTTACCTTTAATAAGTGTAAGCAGGAGCTTAGAGATGAAACATTTACAAGCAGGGGCCTTAGAGATGAACCATTTACAAATTGCCTGTGCCCATTAGAGAAATAGGTGAAATACCAGGGATGAATTTCCTGTCCCCCATCCAATTGTCCAAAGTGCACTTGAATTGGGTTAGGGAGAAACTCTGCTTCAGATGGATGGGAAGCCTGTTTCAGAAACAGTCTAAACTCTGGGATGCATACCTGTCTGTCCAGCAGGCCCTATTTATATCACAGGCAAGGTTCACATCCTTAGAACTGGTAATTCTAGTGCTGTTTGTTTTGTGGATATGCAGGAGGTCCATCAGAGTGGGGTCTGACAATGCCCTGTATGTCAGGCATAGATCTCCCCTCAATAGCCTGTAGGAGACAGAATACAGGGATAGAGCCTTGAGGCAGTCTGCATAGGACATTTTACTTAATCTCTGTATTCTTTTAGTGAGGAACCTCTGTGGACATTCCAGTTGTTGGATATGCCTGATTAGGTACATACCAAAGAGGGCACTGTACTCAATGAGGGGTCTGATGAACATTGAATACAGTGGAACAATGACTTCCTTGGACTTACATGCCATAACTTTGTTTATAAGTTGTGCAACATAGGATGATTTCCTCACTACTTTGTTCATCAATGTTCCTTTTGATGGCACATCTTTGTTCGGCCCCAACATGAAGGACACATTATCCAGGTGTGAGAAGGATGGAAAGACCCTGTCTGCCATGGGTGTATGTTTTTTGACACCTCAGAGATCCTTTTCTAGGAATCAATGAGGTAGTAAGAAGATGTGGTTCAAGAAATCCCAGGGTCCTTTCCAGGACACACATGGAAGCAATTCCCCCAGGGGCAGAGAGGGGAATTCCAATAGTCGATGTCACCCATGTGGCAGAGGTGGCCCACAAAACCAGGGGACCAGAGATTCTTTCTTTGACAGACCTTACCAGCGCTCCTGAAATGAGGTCTGGTTGTCCCCCTCTGGAGGCAATCTGGGGTCATTTATCCCTGCACCAGAGAGCTTAGCTAGACATAACAAAGGATACTTGGGTGCATAGGATTATTTCCAGACATTATATAATATCCTTATCCCTTCCACCACCAGTCTTAAATGGAATCCCCAATTTTCCACCCAGTCAGAGGGAATAAGGAGCACTTCAAGTACAAAAGCTGCTAGAAAAAACAGTCATCCAAGAGGTTCCACCAAACCATCTAGAATCTAGAACTTACACAAGATTGTTTTTAGTGCCAAAGAAAACAGGGAACTGGAGACCAATTTTGGATCTCAGCAACTTGAAAAGTCAGGTCAAGATACCACGTTTTGGATGGTCAATGTTCAGTCCATTCTCCCTCCTCTGGGCAAGGACTACTGGATGTGATCAATAGAACTTCAGGATGCATACTATCACATAAAGATGAACAGACAATCCAGAAAGTAGTTGCACATCTGGCTGGGAGCCTGTCATTACCAATTCAGAGTTGCCCTTTAGTCTAACCACAGCCCTCAGGGTGTTCACCAAATGCATGGCAGTAGTAGCAGCTCACTTGAGACTGCAAGGATTCTGGGTGTTTCCATATGCAGAAGACTGGCTCATTACTGCCCTAAAGTGGCATCAATTAAGAGCAAGAGATGAGGTTTTCCAGATATGTTCTCATCTGGGGATAACCATAAACTACGAAAAGTCTCAACTGGATCCAAGTCAAAATAATGAATTCATAGGAGCTCTGTTCAACACAAACTCAATGATAGCCTCACTGCCTCCCTCAAGAGTTCAAACCATAAGATCACAGGTCATGAAAATAATCTGCAGTACCAAAATTTCAGTCTGCTTGGTCCTTCAAGCTCTAGGATCAATGTCAGTGGCAATAACTGACCTTTAGCCAGATTTTACATAAACATTCTGCAGTGGAGGCTAGCAACACAATGGTCAATACTTTACCAACCAATGTCAACTCTGATACAAATTACTCACATATGCAACAGGGATCTAAGATGGTGGATTCAGTCAGATCAAGTTCTAAATTGCCATCAGTTCATCCCCCCTCAGTCCAAGGCAATAGTGACCACAGATACTTCCCAGTTGGGGTGGGGGGCATTTTCTGGGGGAAAACACTCCAAGGAACTTGGTTCCCCAAAGAGGCCAACTTGCATATCAATGTCCAAGTGATTCGAGCAGTGCCTTTAGAGTTGCAGGTCTTCCAAATGCTCTCCCTTTGAAGATAATTGCAGTTGAAATGGACAATATGTCACTAGTTTGGTATATCAACAAACAAGGAGGGACTAGATCTTACACTTTTGGTTGAGAAGCACTCAGAGTGTGGCAATGGGCGATCTCATACAACCACTTTCTCATAGCAATGCACATTCCTGGGAAGTCCAATGAGATAGCAGACAAACTGAGCAGCTGCATTCATCTACCTCACGAGTAGTTTCTCAACAAGAATGTTGGGACCAGGTTTACTGCAATCTTTTTTGCATCTACTTTGCCCTAATTCCCTCAAAGGGGGGATCACCGAGGGATGGTCTACTTCACAACTGGCCCCCTGTTCTACTTTATGCCTACCGACCATTCCTGCTAATTCTAAAATTCCTACAGAAAACTGCCATGTTGAAGACCAAAGTCATCCTCATTGCACCTTACTGGCCTTGACAGATTTGGTTCCCCTTCCTTTGGCCTCAATTACTTCACCAACCTTGGATTCTGGATCCAACTCCAGATCTTCTGTCTCACCTAACAGGCATGATCCATCCAGACATATCAAACCTCAGCCTGATGGCCTGGCTTCTGGCCTCAACAGATTTGGTTCCCCTTCCTATGGCCTCACTTACTTCACCAACCTTAGTTTCTGGATTCAACCCCAGACCTTCTGTCTCACCTAAAAGTCATGATCCATCCAGGCATATCAAATCTCAGCCTGACAGCCTGGCTTTTCCAATTCCATTAATAGCTAAATAACCTTTGCTCTCTTCACCTGTCCATCGTACACCTTCAAAACCTTCAAAACGTAAACTCTATTCCAGTAAATGGAAAAAATTTGTGTACTGGGCTCATCAAAATCATATTGTACCTTTTTCAGCTCTGATACATAACATACTTGAGTGTCTGGCCCTACTTTTCAAAGGAGCTAGTTCCCTAACCATTAAATATCAGTTGGCAGCGATATCAAACTTTCACATTGAAACTGAGGGTTCTTCAGTAGCCTCTCATAAGTTGTGTAGAGCTTTCGTGCGAGGCACTCTACTTTTAATACCTGGCTTTAAGGACCCTACTCCCTCATGGGACCTCAATCTGGTACTGCTGGCACTTATACATACCTCCTCTGAACCAGCAGCTAAATGTGACCTTAAATATCTTACCTGGAAAATATTTTTTTCTAGTAGTCATTATATCTGTTAGGCAAATTTCAGAGATTCAAGCACTGTCTTCAAAACCTCCATACTTGATTTTTCACAAGGATGGAGGGAAATTATGAACAAATGCCTCCTTCCTTCCCAAGGTGGTGTCAGAATCAAATATCATTAAAGCCATTAATTTGCCAGTATTCTTCCCTAAATTTGCTAACAAGGATGAATAAATGATACATTTATTGCATGTTCACATACAACTATGTTTTTACCTTCATAGAACAGAAGACATTATAAAAACAGACCAGTTGTTTGTATCCTTTTTAGACCTGAAATTGTGCAAATCAGTTGCCAAAGAAACTTTATCCAGATGGCTACCTGATAGTATCTCATTTATTTACAACAAATTGGGTATTAACTTACCACAACCAGTACAAGCTCATTCAACCAGATGCATGGCACCTTTTTGGTTTTCCTTTCCACAGTGTCCATGGATGATATTTGTGCAGCAGCAACTTGGGCTACTCCCCATCCTTTTCTTACTCATTACAAACTGGATCTGATCTCCAGTGGTCGAGCATCACTTGGTTCAGTGATGCTTATGAATATCCTTTCTTGACTCCACCCTAGGATTTAGGTACGTGGTGACTACCTACCATAATGTTCCATCTATTCTGTCCATTTTCATTAAGGATATTATGAAAATTGGCGACATCAGATAAAGAAGTTTTGTACTTACCATAATGTTCCATCTGTATTCTCCCTTTTTATTCTTCCTCAACTCCCCACCCACCAACCCCCATCCTTTCTATTTTCCCTGTTACAACGTTATGTACAGAGGGAACGCAGTGCAGTCTCCGTAAAACAACTTTTTAATGTTCATTAAATGTAGACAGGAAAACACATAATCTTGCCAATGCAAGCATAAACAATTAAGCGCTTTCACCTACTGAATGTAGGCTTCATCAGAACTGTACTTTAACATTTGCAAACCATTTAAATAACTTGTTTGGCGCCATTTTTTAAGCTGCCCTTAAAGTTATATTACTATGTTAATAATATGTTACTCACTTTGACATAAACAAATATAACAATTGCATACAATGCACCAACCTGCTAAGATACTATAAATATAAATATTAATGAAAATGACTAACTGATTTATTTAAAAATTGAATATTAAAATTAATAATTAAAAACATCTCACAATTCATAAAACTACTATTAAAACTAAATACTAGTCTATGTGTGTTATTAATATTTATGTATTTTCTTCATATCTCTGGACAACATTCCGAACCCTTAATTTAATTATAGCATCCTTAATTGATTATAATCTGCTTATCAAAATACCTAGAATGTATTACTTCTATACATTCTGTTAAATTGATATTAATATACATGTAAACTTATTCCTAACTGACGACTAATATCCTGTTGTAGTAGATGTGAATAATTAAAGTAAATATAAATATTAATTTATTGTCTTCTAGAAGCTCCATGAATTAATATGGGTTTTAAAGAAATATTATCGTTTAACCCTGGTGTGGTAGATGCATCCGTATACAGTTGCCACCACACCTCCTTATAACTTAACATATCCTTCATACAGCCTCCTCTAGGGTTATATTTTATCTGCTCCAATATTGCAAATTTGAACTTGTGTTGTTCACCATATTTTTCTATATGTCTGTATAAGGCATTGTTTTTGTCCTTTCTTCTTACACAATATGAATGATCATAAATTCTCCTTTTTAAAGCTCTCTCTGTTTTTCCTATATAGTATCCACTACATACTGTGCACTTAGCCAAATATATAACGAAACTTGTGCTACAGTTCCCCTTCTTAAACTTTATTTTACTGTTGTTAATATTATCCAATACAAGTTCATGTGACTCCATAATATCACCACACTGATTACAATGACCACATTTCCTAGTCATATTTGACCCATTGTCACTAATGTAGTTCTGAAATCCTGTGGTTCCTTTCTCTAATAACTTCTTTAAATTGTATCCCATTTTGTATACAAATACTGGTTTCTCTCCTAAACATTTGACTAAACTATTGTCCACTAAAAATATTTTCCAGAATGATAACATAATGTTCTTAATCTGGTGTACAAAAGGTGTGTATTCCAAGATACAAGCTCGTTGGTATCTAACTGTACTGTTGTCAGTATCTACAACAATTTGAGATTCAATAGTTAACTCTTTACTTCCCAATAATGCAGTGTATTTCTTTCCCCATTCTTCAATGACATATTTCTTTACATTACTCATCATTGTTACATCATAATTCCTTTCTTCAAATAATTTATTGACATAATCCATTTCCATTTTCATTTCATCAAATCTTGAAGTAATCCGGGCTACCCTTATACATTGCCCCTTATATATATTATATAATGGTTTTTTAGGGTGATTACTATTGTATTGTAAGATAGCGTAGTTGTTGCATTCAACGTTTTTCGTTCATCCTCTCTATTTGCAAACTTATGGAAGAATGCGATTTTTAAGAGACATCACTGCCCTTTATATTGAGCTCCAGATATGGTCTTTTTCTGTGTTGGGTGCATGCATTTTTACACCTCCTTTATCTATGTATAGTAAATATTAATTTTAGGTAAAAATCAGCAAACAGGATCTGAGGTAACTTAGGGTTGGTGCATTATGGGTAAGGGAGAAGCTTGAAAGCTTTTTGGCTGCCATGAGCTTTAGCAACAGCCGAGTTAGATCCGAACCCATCAGTTGAGGAAGAATGAAAATGGACAAAATAGATGGAACATTATGGTAAGTACATAACTTCTTTTTCCTACAATAAAACAAAACTTGGATTAATTTTTTAAGATAAATAATTATCTTTTTTAACTGGAGTGGGAAACCCATTTTCATTCCAAAGGACCAATCTATGCAGTTTTATATTAGATCAGTGAACTTTTTAAGAAAATATTATTTACTGTTCCAATAAAAGACATTCCTTTAAAAGAGAAGCTACATTTAGGCAAGGTGGCATTTTGCTACAAACATTGAGCTGCTGTGGTAAGAGAAGTAATGATGTTTGTTTATGTCTTTCGGCTTTTCCCGGTTAGGGGTCGCCACAGTGGAACTCCGGTCTGCTAATGATTGGTAGTTGGTATTTACTTGCCGAGTTACAAGCCCTGATGCACAACCTTCAATGAAGGTACGCCCATTCACGCATGTCTCCACGTAGATGACACTCTAGCTGAGAATCGAACCAGACAGCGGCTTACTGTGAGGCGACAACGCTACCGCAGCACGCATAAAAGATAAAACTCAGTATCAAAATAACATCAGTAGCAAAAATTATATCAAGAGTATTTACAATGTTAATGTGCATTATTTGCTTGCAAGGAGAGGGCATCATACCTCTTATAAGACTGGGACACAAGATGAAACTGTGCTAAGGGGGAACTCAGCATTTTACTCTGTAGTGTCAGCCTGATGTGGTTCCTCTCTCCATGAAAAACAAAATCATAATAAAAAATTATATGTCCCCTCCTAACTCATAAATGGTCAAAAAGTGTCTTTTGCAAGCATTTCCCTAAAAAAGCTTAACATTAGTTTCTTCTGTACAAAATAAAATCAGTAATTCAGAAGTGTTTATTTATAGTATATGAACAAAGGTGTAAAATTCATTTTTAATTATCCTCATCTAAAGTCTCCTTGCATTTTCCAAATGCTTGCTTACCAAAATTAAAAAGTCCACAGATGTTTTTGATACTAAGTTCCAATGTAAAATTGACTACTTAGCTAAGAATGGACATTATGGAAAGGTCAAAACAATCGCAAGCTGAATAAGGAGCCCCCTTTAATGTAGGTGGGTATGGAACACACATCATTATTTGATTATCTTATTCATAGATTATTACTAGGCTAACTGCCCTCATGGACCATTTTAAGCCTAGCCAATTACCCTCTGTGAGAATCAAACCCTGCACCTTGTGTTTCTAAGGTAAGCACCTTAATCATTACACCACACTCCCAGCCCAAGTGAGAAATTATTTTTACAGTCTAGATTCTGTTATGTAAGGACTTTCCTTGTGTGGTGATTAAGCTAAACCTGAAGAAACAACAAAAAAAAATAAATAAAACTTTACCAATGGTTTTCTATAAAATACATTACAGCAAGTATCCTGTAAAAGAATAGAGCTCCACTACAACAATTAAATATTTAATTACAGAGAATACTATGTGTGATACCAAACTGTCAACTGATCGAGAAGGCAGATTTTGTAAGCTCTGCTGATGCTTTTGACTCTCAAGCATTCCTCACGTGAAGAGGATTTAAAGGCTCTATACCCTCCTGGAGGTTTTGATTTCCCAGCACCAGTGTCGCTCCTTCGTACTGTCAGAGGTATGTATCTGCTGAATGGGCAGTGTGCAGACTAACATAATTTGAATGCTCAGCCAGACAAAAAGGCTCTGAGTTGGGCTGGGTATTGAAATCTAAATTTCCACAACTTTTGCATACACTATTTATTGGCAGGCTGAAAAATAACAACTACTTTTTACTAATATAGACTTGTTAGGAAATCAGAGAGAGAGGATACTATTATATCCCTCAAACTGTACATTTTGGGTCTAGCTAGGGTCACATAAGGAAGGAAAATCCCTTGCTCTTTTCTATCTTAATGTCTGAAGTGGAAATGCCCGGACAGCTTAGCAGTAAGATATTCTGCACAGTCACCATTCTCCTCCATTTCATAGATGTCACAGAATCTTATATTCTTCCCCCTGCCCTGTCCTCCATTATCAGTCACGCTTGATTCAAGAATTTCTGAATAAATTTGCACTGCAGCCACTCTGTAGTTAATTGACATTAAAACAGAGTCCCTGTATAACATGCGGTCTGAATGCCTGGACAGAGCCCCTTGCAATTCACTCAACCTTCTGCCCCGTTGCTCCACATATTGTTTGAGAGTAGAGCTCATTTTTCATAGTTAAAACACTGTTTGGTCAAACCTGGTATTAGAAGAAAAAAGAAAACACTCAGCCATTATATTATCATGTTATACTGCAGTAAAACAACTTGGTGGTCCAATGGTCACAGTGGCAGGTTGTATCTTAGGATGGTACCAGTGCATGAGATTGTTATTCTTATTCTTCAATGGTTCTAGCTTCCAAGTGTGTATTAGTGTCTAGAGGTTACACAAAGCATCAGCGCAGGTTTCTGGTATCAAACAGTTACATCTCAATTAACATACTATGCAAACTATAGTCAATCACTGTAGAGGAGATCTTAACACTTGACTCTCCTATTTGTCCCCCATATTGAGAGAAATCCCAGCCCCATCTTTAATAGTACATAGAAGCAGCATTAACATTTCTTTAATTATCATGCTTAGCAGTAACATGCTTTTTTACAAATAAACTTCCAAAGTGACCTATTATCTATTAGTTAAGCAAAATTCAGCATCAGTGCTGTAATCATTTATACTGTAAATGCTAGTTTTTGTCTGTAAGGAGTTTCACATTTAAAACTCTTTTGTCTGCTAGAATCTGAGGTATAAATCCCTGCACAGACTCAACCAGGCTTGAAATATGACTGAATGCCATATTGTCTTGAAATCTCAAGAGAAAAGGAAAATCTGCATAATAATGCATTATTCTGCCTTCAAGATAATCAGCACTCAAGATGCATTTATACAACTAAAAGAAAATAATTTGTAAGTCTTAGCACATATATGGTCACACTTCCATATATTAATATCTTAAGCAAACAATATGGTTTTCTTCCTTTAAAATCACACATTATTAAGCACACCTGTATAACAGCATCTAAAGTGACCAATTCATTGAATATAATGGTAATTAGTCACACACATTTCTCATAACATTCATGACATTTAAGTACTTTGTGAGCAGACATAATACCATTTCATTCAGATTAGCTCACTTGCGTTCAAATTACCATGCATTTAAACAGTCTTGTAAAGACATATTTCCATTTTTCTATCATTACTCCGTAGTATTCAAACAAGTTGAAATTATTTTTGGCCTCACTTACAGTAACTACTTTTAAAGGAATACTCAGAAATGCTAAAAAGTCGCAATTTAAAATGACCACTCGTGTGACCCATATAACATTTTCCTGCTATCCTACCCCACCTAAAACATGTAACCATAACACCATCATTGTCCTGATCATCATCTTGTTTCCATCCCTTTCCCACTTCAGCAGGTCTATATTACAACGTTGAACTCACAGGAGTCCGAAAGTTGTACTATCGAACCCAAATGTTCGAAAGACGAAAATAGCGAAGCCACGGCACACCAATTTTTTTTCCCATGGAAAAAAATTGGTGGGCAGTTTTTGAGGCTTTGCTATTTCCTCCACTGTGGTTCAATCTCAGAGTTGGTATATTTAAGTGGGGTGTGGGGGTGTGGGGGGGTGACCCCACATTCGTTAAAGTTTAAAGTGTAAGTGTTTTTTTTTTTGTACCGGAACAGTGATTTTTTTCTCTGGGAAAAAATCGCTATTCCGTGTTTTCGTAATTCTTGGGTTTCAAACATCATGGTTTGATATTACAATGTCCGAACTCCTGTGAGTTCGACGATGTTATATAGACCCCACTTCAACAGCTTCCAGGCAAACCTTAATTCCTCATTCACATAGTTTAGCATCAAAGAAAATCTTGCAATATATCTATTGCCAACCAAGCCATTGTAAACATCTGCAACACCACAGTAAAAAGACCTTGAACACTACTGGGAATGCTAACATATACCAAATTTTCCATTGTTGACATTCCTTACCAAAACTGTGAAATTTGAATTGTCTCACATCTATTCACAAATTGAATGAAAATTACTTTTGGATATTTATTAATTTGATATGGTAATGGCGGTGGAAAGCTGTATGCTCTCTCTGTACTCAGTAAGCATTTGGAAAAATCAAATCATTTTTGTTTTTGCCAAACTGGCAACACGCAGAACCTTCCTTCCTTTCCAATGTTCTATTCAGTCTCAGGTTGTGTCCTTTTACCCTGTCCTCCAAATCCTTTTTGCTCAATATAAATAATTTGGCTATTTAATTTCATCAAATGATTTTTCATCCCTGCTACTTGCTACTCATATGGCAACACGGCATTGTTTTGTTCCTTCATAAACTTACTGGAACCATTGACACAGCATCTACATGGTTCCACATAGGTTCATGGGTTCATAAGTGTGTACTAGGCTAATAACTAATGGGGCCTTTATAAGCCTTGCCATGCATCCTCAAGCTATGGCAAGTTTTCAAACCCTTGATAAGTGTAAGCAGGGGCTTGGCAGATGAAACATTTAAAAGCAGGGGCCTTGGAGATGAACCATTTACAGGCTACCTCGTTCCATTAAAGACATAGGTGCTGAAATAGGGATGAATTTCCTGTTCCCCATCCAATTGTCCAAGTTACAATTGAATTAGGTTAGGGAAGAATTCTGATTCACATAGATGGGGGGGTTGTTCCAGAGAATGGAGTAGTCCCTGGGATTCGCAATTGTCTCACCTGCACGTCCTAATTTTATCACAGGAAAGGTTGAAGTCTTTAGAATGGGTAATTCTGGTGCTGTTTAATTTGTGGATATGCAGGAGGTCCATCAGGGTGGGGTCTGACAATGCCTTGTATGCCAGACTTAGATTTCCCCTCAGCAGCCTGTAGGAGACAGAATAGATGGATAGGGCCTTGAGATGGTCTGCATAGGACATGTTAGTTATGCATTGTATTCTTTTAGTGAGGAACTTCTGTGGATGGTTCCAATTGCTGGATGTGCCTGGATAGGTACATACCAAAGGGGACACTGAACTCAATGACAGTTCTGATGAATGCCGAATACAGTGAAACAATGACTTCCTTGGACCTAGATGTCATACTTTTGTTTATAAGTGCACTACATAGAGTGATTTATTCACTACTTTAGACATGTGATGGTCAAAGACTAGATTACTAAATATGAGTGTCCCTAAGTCTCTGACGACTGGGTCAGCTTTTAGGGCTGTGTTGTCATTATGATAGTTACCAGGTGTGCAAAGGATACTATTATGAATTTCTTGGTATTTAGTTTTAGTCCATGGCTCTGACACCAGTTATTTGTGTGTATCAGTCCTTCCTGGAGAACATCTGTGTTGGCTGGGGATTCTATAACTGCTCCTAATTTTCAGTCATTTGCAAATGTAGTCAGCCAAAGACCATTGACCTCGGCCTTGACTTCAGAGAAGCAAATTTCAAAAAGGAGCAGTCCCAGGACCAGTACCTGAGGGACTTTGCTTGTGACTCATCTCTATGTAGAGGTGGACCCCCCAGTTCTGACTGCCCCAGTGGAGTATTGTGTGGAATGCCTTGGCCAGGTCAAGACAGGTAGTATGAACCATTTTGCCCTCATCCATTGCTTTGGTGACATTCTCAAAGAAGTCCACCAGGTTGAGTAGGCATGACCTGCCCTTGACAAAACCAAATTGGGTTGGGTCCAGTGTCTGGAGGTTTCATATATCATTATTGATCATTTCAATGATAATTCTTTCCATAGCTTTGCATATGAGACTACTGAGACTTATGGGTCTGTAGTTTCCAGGATCTATAGGTGGCCCACCTTTGTGCAGAGGGATGACTAATGTTATTCTACATTAGTGAGATATGAAGCCTGTCTGGAGGCTTCAGTTAAATAGCAATTCCACAAGGCCTGATAGGTCATGCTTTATGCTATTTAGAAGGCATCTTGGTATACTGTCTGGGCCCGTTAATGTAGTGTTCTTGGCCTTAGAGAGAGAATTAAGGACCTGTTCCTTAGTGATAGTAGGGAAGTTATATTTGATGTTATTTCCTGAGGGAAGGATAAGAGGGAGAAAGAGGTAAGTTTGGAGCCAAATCTCTCAGCCAGTAGGTTTGTTGTATCTCCTGGCTCAGTATAGGTGCCTCCATTAACAATGAACTCTGCACACAATTGTATATTGCCTTTGAGGATGCAGACATAGCTAAAAAATGCCTTGCGGTTGTCCTTGAATTGGGGGTTGCAGGGCCAAGTTTACCTCAAATCTTGCTTTGATAGATTGTATTTGTCCTCTGAGTTTTTGTTTAGTTTAACAAGGGTGCTTTTATCCTGCCGGGTAAAATACCTCCTAATTTTTGCCATGATTTTCTTCTTTCTGTTATATAGCCAATTGATGTGATTCCATCAGGGTTGCTTGTTTTTTTTAGTTAGCTCTGTACTTCTTTCTGGTGGGTACATCTGCCTCTATGCAACTATTAACATGCTTGTATAGGGTTTCTGTGAACATTTCTGCACAGGCAGCAATGTTCTCAGGGTTTATGGGGGCGTGAAATTTTGCCAGGTTATCACTTAATAGTAGGTTAACCTTAGAGTAGTTTGTGAATGTTCCAGGGTTAGCTGGAGTTCCACATTTTATTTTTACTTCAAAGGAGACCATTTTGTGGTCTGACCTTACTAGAGAACACATTACACTAAGGAATGTGTAGCAGTCTCCCATATTAGCGAGGACCAGATCCAACATGTTTGCAGCCCTGGGCAGTGTACTGATAATCTGGTCAAGGGAGTTTGTGTTTACAATATCCAAAAATCTCTATGCCTGTACATGTTGTGTTGTATATAATTCCCAGTTAGTAGTGGGGTAAGTAAAGTTGCCCATGTATATGGTATTGGGTTGGATGGTAAGTGTTTCCAGTAGGTTTAAATACATGGTATGGGCTTTCTGGGTCATAGATAGAGGCCTATAACTTGGAAGGAAGTGATATGGCATTTTGCCTATGGTGATTTGAATGTGCAGAAGCTCAGGTGCATCATCATGTTTATCCAGCCTTGAGGTATACTTATTTTTGATGTAAATCAAGACGTGTCCACCTTTATTCCCTGTCTGTGTACATACTTTATGTGTTGATGTGATTGTTAGGCAATTTCTACATTGTCTCACAATGCCCATATCCGTCAAGCTGGTAACAGAGATAGTGGGAAAGTTCATATCAATGGCAGCAGGCCCTTTTTTATTAATTAGATGGTTGGAGTGAGAATATAAAGTATTGTCAGGAGTATCTGTTTTGCAACTTTAGGGACAGTGCTTGTCACTGCAATCTAGCTGTCCTTTATGCAACTAAGTATTAGTCAAATATCAAGGGTGCTTTTATAGGAAATATGTCAGCTCAAAGTGTCTGCATCTATACAAGGCACTGCCAAACATTTGAGGGGAAACTAATGAGAAGGCCCTGGTAATTTATGGATGAAGTATTTATGAAGATATACTGAAGTTAAGTTAGACAGCAGTAAATCAAGCAGTACTTATTGAAAAGGAAGAATTATCTTTGTCGAGAATGATGAAAAGAGGGGATTTCCCTGAATGGTTACTGCCTTGATACTACTACTGCAGCTCTCACCAGAGCTTCACACTGCTGGGATAAAATGCTCCTTTGTTTTTTCTCTTATCAAAAGCAAAACAGTAGCACCAATCTCAAGATGAGATGCAGGCCACAGTCTGTTTGGTGATCCGCAGTCTTGCCCCAGATGATGTAAGAGTCTGTAGGCTTATTGTACCATTTTCCTGGTAGATGCCCTGAATGGCAACCAGACCAATCAGGAAGGTCTAACATAGACACTCCCTGCTCAATCAGAAACAGTCAGGAATCACTGCACTCTGATCCTTCTCTCACCAGGAGCAAAATACAAGCACAAATTCCAAGCTGGCACCTATGAACCAGTTATTTGACTTTCAGGTGATTAGCAGTCTCCAGGAAATAATGTTGCTATGCTCATTCTCTCACCAGGAGCAAAACAGAAGCACTAATCCCAAGATGACTACTGAGAGTCAGATTGTGGTCTTGCTAATGATTGGTGGTCTTGGAGTAGATGTTGCAGATTTTAAAGGTAAGATGGAAAATTGGTTAATATCCTAAGAGTTGCAGTGTGCACTAAGCAGTTAGATAAGAAAGAGTGGTAACTTAATCTTGAGATATTTGAGTGGAGAGCCACTAATTTAAAAAGAACAAGATAGCTTGGAAGGGGGTGGGTACAGTGAGATGACCAATACATTTAAATAGATGAAGGTTAGTGATTTTACAAAATGATAATTGTGTGCTTATTCACAATATCCAATGAAAGAGGAGAGGGAAGGAAATATGTGGTTAAATTAACATAGCAGGCCGGCAACTAGAACGTAAGTTGAGTTTAAAAATACAGCAGCAGCAGGGTGCGAGTATGGGGGAAATTTTATTTTCTGTGTGACTCACGAGAGACACAGCTGTGGTCTCTTTCCTAATTTAAATATGCAATTAAAAGCAGAATACAAGTAAAAACAGGGTAAAAAACGTAATCCACAATATAAAAAATAGAAGAAGGCAATGAAGCAGTACAAAATACAAAAAAGCAAAAACAAACTAACCTTTCCCTCACAGCAGTTGTGGCAGAGTCTGAGTGAGTTTTTCTAGTAAAAGGACCCAAATGTCACTTTTATTTGCTGCTGCTGTTGCACTGTACCCATAGCCCCATTCATCTTTAGCTTCTACAGCTTCATTAACTATTGACATTTATCCTTTTTGCTAGCAGAAGGCATACCATTTGTCAAATGCCCCTGATCTTTTTTGAGTCCATGCACACAATTCTTCTTCACTTTTACACATATCCAAGAACAGTAAAAGTCACAGAGAACAAGAATAAAAGCTTACAAATCAAAAAGAAGGGTTCCATCCACAGGTCCACAGCTCCAGTAATTTTATTCAAACAATAAAAACATATGAGCGCTTTCATCTCAGCAATGACACAGCATCAGATATCCAAGAATACCATCTCCAAATCAACCACTTTAACTATCACTGTAATGAAAATCATTATGAAAGCTTGACTAACTACTACATTAATAACATAAAATGATAAATCTTATCAGAGTAGCTGAAGAGTATGACCAACTTTATGAAGTACTATGAAACTATGATGGAAGTATTTTCTGGAAATGGCAAAGCACCTATACCTCCCTGTACCACCCAAATAATATAATTACTTGTGAGGTAACCAAGTCTTCAATCAACTTATAAGTTCTTTTATCAAAAGCCTCTCTGTTCTATCAGCCTTGACTGAATGAACATCAATGAATTTGTCATTGAGCATACATATAAAAATACTTCAAGCTAGGGGCTAGACTTCACCTGAAACAGTACCCACGAGACTGGAGCATATATCAAAGGAATCCCTTACCTAAAAAGTACTGTTATGATGAGATGAAAGCAAAAAGGAATACAAATAATGCAGTATCTATATTAAATTTTTAAAACATCTGCTTTTTATTGCATTGCTGATAACATGCAGCAGCTACCCCATTTAACATAAGTACTTCCCTGAAATAAGAGTGTTAAGAAACCAAAAACAGCTGTCTGTTTTTATTTTATTTTATTTACCCAAATAACATTACAATGACACAGCATAGTAATGCAACACGTTTCATTATTCACAAACTCTGTCTTCTACAAATTGTCACATGGAACTAAAATAGAGTCAAGCGAATAAAGCAAGAAAGAATGGTCTATTGGCATCAGAGATTACTTTATCTGTTTTAAATAGTAATTTACTACTAGACAGAGACTTTGTGATAAAAGCTGATTTATTTAAAACATAACAATATACCACTCGAGTGTATCTCATTATGAGGAATGTTCATCATTCTGAGACTAAAAAACACCCCCCCCCCGATTCTCAGAAGCTTGCACGGAGTGCAAGATCTGTGCAGGAGCTCAAGCAGGCAATATGTCTGCTGTGCGATCCAGGAACAGCCTGCAGGGGTGTACACAAGTGCTCCTGCACTAATCTTGTATGGACTAAGCCGTGGTATGCAAACCACCCCATTTGCAGGTGACATCCATGCAAATGAGATGATTTTTCAATCCAGGAAGCTCGCAATAGTCCGTGCAAGACTAGTGCAATCTGCAGAAATGTACTCGGTTAGTAACCGAGTACATTTCTGCAAAATCCAAAACGGAGCTATGACACCTCCAAATAAAGGCAGCATATCATGTAGTAAGCATGCCAATGGCCAAGTATAAGGACATTGGCATTGCAAACAGTTTAAAAAACAAAAAATCAACTTTTATATTTTTTTGCCGATCTCTGACGTTTAACTGTAGGGCAGCAGCTCGCAAATGGGATCGGGGGGGGGGGTAATAAAATAAACCTAAAATAAGCATTCTAACTAAAATCAGTAGTCTGCCATGCAAGTCAATGGCAGGCAGAAGATAATCTGGCCAGTGAGTAGTGATTGCTAAGGGGGGAGGCTCAGTGTGATGCATGTAACTATGCATTAGCAGGCAATCCTATGCAAATGAGGGGAAGGGTAATGAATCCCAGTTCTTCCCAGCATGTAAGTCAGGTCCAAGCAGTGTAAGAGTAGGAATAGCCTGGTGCAAGCCTAGGAGTTAGGTGACATCATGGGGGTGTGTGTCAGGAATACTTTAGGTGGACTGGAGCCCTGTGGCTTGGGTGTGCTCCTAGCTTAGCACAGCTAAGCTGGGGGGTGTGTCTAAACCTGCCTAGCACTCTTTACAAAGCCTAAGCAGGTGCATGCACCACACACTGGGACTTACAGTAAGACAAAAGTGGTTAAACCTGGAAATAGCCGCAGTGTGCACATTTGAGCACTCCATTTGTGTGGCGTGCCCCCGGGCTTAAACAGGAATGCAATGGGAAGGGAAAACAGCAGTAGGTAGGTAATCAAGAAGAACTAGCTTAGCTGACAGGTGAAATGTCTCAGAATCAGCCAATTACACAGGCAGTAGACCAGCCCAGCCCAGAACACTACTATAAACTAAGCAAATACCTTCCCCTCTGGTTTTTCCCATACTCTACACCATCAGTGTAAACAAGCGGAGAACCTTTAACACTCGCAACAGCAAAATGTTAGGGGCTGCAATAGATATCATACAACTTGTGGAAGAGGCTGAGGGTGGTGAGGATGTGAATGCTGCTGACCAACCCACAGTGAGGAGATGGAGAAGAGTGTACAGACCCAGGGTAACCTACCAAGGGTTACATGAGCTAGAGATAGTGAAGAGCTATAGGGTGGGCAGGGACCTCCTACTGCAAATTGTTAAACTGTGTCGGCCACAACTGACACACAGAACTAACAGAGGGCAGCCCATCCCAGTGGATACCAAGGTATGTGTAGGCCTAAGCATACTAGCTACTGGTACCTTACAAAAGCCAACTGGGGATATGATGGGGATTTCACAGGCATCAGCATCCAGGGTACTCCACCAGTTCCTGGATGCCATGTCAGCACATGTCAGTGAGCACGTATATTTCCCCAACACCCGTGAGGCGTTGGCCAGCAATATGCATCTCTTCCACCAAATAGCAGAACACCCTGAGGTAGTGGGTGCAATAGACTGTATGCACATACACATCAAAGCACCACCCTGTGAGCGGGGTAGGGTCTGCATCAACCGCTAGGGCTTCCCCTCCATCAACTGCCAGGTCATGTGCGATGCCCAGGGCATAATAATGTGCTGGCTGCCCTGGAAGCTATCACAATTCCCAATTCTGGCATCTAATGCAGCTGTACCAGAGATTTGTCAATGGGGACATCCCACATGGTCACCTAGTGGGGGATGCTGGATATACACTGGAGCTGTGGCTGATGACACCCATCAGAAATGCACACACACCCGAACAAGAACTCCATAATGAGGCACACGCAGAAACAAGAATCATAAAAGAGCATGTGTTTGGGATGCTCGAGTCACAGTTCCGGTGCCTGGACACATCCAGTGGAGCCTTGCAGTACTCACTAGCTACATGTACCCAAATTGTCCTTGTATGTGCCATGTTAGACAATATGATCCTGCTAAAACAGCTGCAACAGGAACAGCACGGGGCAAGGCCACACAGCCCCCCACCATTGCCAAGGCCTGCACAGACACAGAGTGACTCAGAGGAGGAACAACCTGAGCCTGCCCCAGTAGGCAGAAAGAGGTGTGCCCAGTATGCCCTGGCTTTGACAAAAAGGCAATGCATAGCACATACACTGACATGGGAGGGACCCAGGGAATAACACCTCTCTCCGACTCTCACATACAGTAAAAGGGATGCTAAACATTACACTACCTGTGCCTAACCATGTGTAGGGAGTGTACTATGTGCATCCAACATAGGCAGCCCTGCAGCACCACCCTCAGTACTGGGACACCCACAAGGTAAGTAATTCACACATGCCAGTTGGGGGGGGTCACATACCCAACAACAGTCACAGCCAGCAGGACAGGTATAGATAAACACAAATAAATGCTATGCTATGGCCTTTGAATGAGGCCTATGGGTAACCACCCCCCAGGCATACACAGACAGACTACAGCAGGCCAGGTAGTGGGATGTCAGTTCTGAAGACAAGGAAGTCAGACACTAATATTTAGGTAATTACAAGCTAAGATCTGTAGTACACTGGTATGCCTCTAGCCAGCATGATAGGTAGGACTACAGACTGAAATGGATTACCCGACATACCAGTACAGACCTAACATATGTGTACAAGTGTCAGGTGTGCCCCCCCATCCTACATAGACATATAGTAATAGTCAAGTGTGCCCCCCCCCAATCCTGTGTAGAAATGCAGAAATAGTCAGGTGTGCCCCCCCATCCTGCATAGAAATATAGTAACAGTTAGGTGTGCCCCCCCAAACCTGTGTAAAAATGTAGAAACAGTCAGGTGTGCCCCCCCGCTATGCAGAAATGTAGTAACAGTCAATGCCAAATGATCGATGGATACCCTGCAGAGACAGCATGCTACCTGCCGGTGTACAACACAAAGATCAGCACTGCAGTACAAACTACCTGGACTTGATCCACACATGCAATAAAGATGACCATACTGGGCATGCTCACACAGAGAAATGAAGGCAATATCAGTCTACATACTGAAATGTCATACAGGGCATGCTCACACATTTAAACACATGACGGCCATGTCTGCAAACACCAGTGAACCAGACATATCTGGCAGTCGCAGTTGTAAGTGCAGACACTCGTCAGTATGCACCACTCATGCCTTGCACACACAGCGGATAGGAATACAGACAGATATGTAAGGACAACACACTATAAGAAGCCAAAGGTAGACGGACATATCTGTATGGAAGAGGGTGACAGTGACAAGGTGCCATCCAGGCCTGCACCACCCAGCACACAGCCAAAGCAACCCAAACACATGAGGTGCAGATGTCACTCACTGCAGATACTAGTCACCAGTATCTGTCAGCATTACACTCTATGCGGTGCATGTGCCAGCTGTGCAACATGACTGTACAAGGAAGTAGTCATCTAGCAGCTGTATACACGTACCTGTGAAATATGACCCTGTGTGTGCCCGCATGTGGTGTGTCAACCCCTCGATGAATGGGTTATGGCCCATGCACACACACTGCCCTCCCCATAGCCCTACTATGACAAGCTTGTTAAGGTCATCCAATGTGAAATACACCTTTGGGAGAGATGTAGCCCAGTAATCGCTGTGGCACATCCCATAACTGTAAACTGCTGTAGTATGATAAACTAGTTAGGTAGGAGTTCTAATCCCAGACTTGGCAAGTTTATGTGCGTGTTTGTCTGACTGTGTAGAGAGCAATGCTTTTTTGGGTGGTAACACTCCCAACAATTCAAATGCTCAACTTTGGCAAGTCTGCTGATGTCATCCACCTAAAAATACACTTCTGGGAAGATTGCAGCCCAGTAATCTCTATAGCATGTCCTGTAACTGCTGTAGTATGATAAAGTAGTGAGGTAGGTGTTCAAATACTAGATATGGCAAGCTTGTGTGTGTCTGTGTAGAGAGCAATGCTTTTTAGGGTACTCACACTACCTACAAGTCATATACTCAACTTTGGCAAGGTTGCTGATGTCACCCACCTAGAAATATACTTCTGGGAATGATGTAGCCCGGTAATCTCCGTAGCACGTCCTGTACCTGTGTACTGCTGTAGTGTGATAAAGTAGTTAGGTAGGTGTTCTAATCCCAGACATGACAAGTGTGTGTGTGTGTCTGACTCTGTGTAGAGAGCAATGCTTTTTAGAGTACTCACAGAAATACACCTCTGTGAAGGACGTAGCCCAGTAATCTCCATAGTGCATCCTATAACTGTGTACTGCTGTAGTGTGATAAAGTAGTTAGGTAGGTGTTCTAATCACAGACATGGCAAGTGTGTGTCTGTGTGTGTGTGTGTGTGTGTGTGTGTGTGTGTGTGTGTGTGTGTGTGCGTGTGTGTGCGTGTGTGTGCGTGTGTGTGTGTGTGTGTGTGTGTGTGTGTGTCTGACTTTGTCTGTGTAAAGAGCAATGCTTTTTAGGGTACTCACACTCCCTACAATTCATATGCTCAACTTTGGCAAGGCTGCTCATGTCACCCACCTAGAAATACACCTCTGGGAAGATGTTAGCCCAGTAGTCTCCATAGTGCATGCCATAACTGTGTACTACTGTAGTGTGATTTAGGACTGTGTCAGGGTTCCATCCCCACCCATGACTGTTCTGGATGTTTTGTGTGTGTTACTCGGTGTACAGAGCAATGCATTTTAGGCTGGGATGCAAAGTCATATCCATACATTTGACATAAAGACCAGGCAATTACAGTTAGAAACCCCAGTATTACACAGAGCACACTCTCAACCCCATGTCTCATACACACACATGCCTAGGCAAAAGTCAATATGTGGGTAGTACACTGCATATTGGCCACTGATAGTAACTATGGAGTGATAGCAGTGAGCTACAGAGGGCATGGCACCTTGTCCATCTGTCCAATATGCACGTACATGCAGACAGTGCACCTCCCCCTTGTTCCCCAATGGACTCCTGCAACACCGTGATGCCATCACATGTGTCCCACAAAGGACATGCCATGCCTGACAGCATGCCCTGTATGGACAGATGCCACTGACACCAGGGAATGCTGCTTGCATGCTATCAATGTAGGTGCAGGTTAAACATGCTGCCCATTACCGGTTCCCTCTACAGGTGGGCAAGACTGGCACATCTGATGATAATCTGTGTTCACAACATGGGCCTGACTCCCCAGGTACAGTTACACATGTCTCTGTACATGCATGTGGGAGGTGTGCACATCCCATACACCATCCAGTCATGAGCTAAGGAACACATACATGGCAAGTGATGCACAGCATTGGCCACAAACAATAGTCACCCAGGTGACTGGATGGGGGATACAATACCCACCTGTGTGGGCAATTGCAGAAACTACAGCCCTGAGCCACAATGCAGACCATTGTCATGTGGCCTGATGCCAAGGTGTACCCATCGCCTAGCCTTGTATAGCCATCTGGCACAGTCAACCACCACACACCCGTGCAGACATGCACCCATGCATGTCAGTACTGGCACCCTGTGTGTTTGTGTGTGTGTTGTAGGGTACATATGTTCACATCCACACTCACTACAACCCCCATTGGCATACTGAAGCATGCTGTCTGATATCAGACACCACCCCATACCCTTTGCCCATGCAACCTCCATATGACCTGTGTGGTGCATGCGATACCTGCACAGTGATGTGTTGTGGCAATCCCACTACTGATGAGCTATAATCCTGGCCCTGCCAAGTGTGTCAATGTATGAGTGTCCCTGTGAGAGTGTGGCTGTGTTGACGCTGGCACCTGTTCATGCGGACAGGCACGTGTACGTCACCTACCATATAGCTACCATATCCCTGTTGCATATGTCACTCACCATCACATATATGTTCTGAGGGCTCCACAAAAGATAGCCCATGTGGTGCATCCAATAACTGCATAGAACTATGATAGCACAACATAGTCGTCAGGGGTTTGAGACCCTGTGCTGGTAGGTGTATGACACAAAAATGCTTAGGTTTTACTCTCACATCTCTCCCTGACTTGTCTTTGCCTCTGTCTGCCTCTCCCACTCCCTCTCTCATGGATGTGTAGACCTACACCTGCTTTGCTTAGGCAGCAGCATGTGTATGTTAAGTGATGCTCATGATTAGCTGATGGCCTCTGCACGAATTGCAGCCTTCCCCTAGCTGATTGCATGTGGAACAGCTGTGATAACATTCCCATAGCCAATTGCATGGGAACACACTCCAATATTTAGGAACATCATGCTGGTGTTGGCCCTTTCCATTCACTGTGAGCAGGAACTAAATATGTTCTTTGGCAAACAGCATCTCAGATGGATTGGGGATTTACCTCCCACAACATACACTGTGGAAACAGGGCAGCACACAGGAGGGGGATGTGCCTGACCTGACTACAGACTGTACGTGCTGCTATACTGCATTTGGAGTAATGTTGGTTTAACAGTGTATGTGTGGATATGGCTTTCATACATGTTTCAATACCTGCCATGTCAGTTCTATGTTTATGAGGAATCCCCATCTGCAGGATCATCTGCAGACAGGGCAGTGTGTTGTGCCTTTGGTTTCATGTGTTACCCACAGAACATCTATCTGTGGACTGCAGAAGGTAGTGGAAGGATTGCAGTCTGTAGATGGTGAAAGCCGTGACAGTTACTGATTACATATCCCTCATAGGACATATGTTGCAACAAACGCTGTTACAACAGTAAATGTAGGTTATCACAGCAACATGTCAATATTGGCCCTGTGTATGTGCTTCCAGTCACAACTCTGTCAACCTTTGCACATATGTCATGCATGAAAAGGTGCATTTGTTCTGTACAGAATAATTAGTGTCATCATATCTGATAACAAGCCAGTAAGATAGACTGCTACACATGTTATGCACAGTAGGGGTTATATCTGATGACATAACCTGGACATACTGTGGTTGTTTGTACAGTACTGAGGTCTGTGTACTTATGGTGAAAGTCGACAGTGCATGTATTGTTAAAATGTACCTTGGCCTTTGTACAGACTGTGGTAGTTGTCATCGTCCTACGTCCCATCCTATCTGATGTTACACGCTGCTCCACTGTATGTCACCATATTGGCTTACATGTTTGTAGGGCCATACACACACATGTCCCATACCACAGTCAACCATCAAACCAAACTGTGTAGCAGCCCAATATATGTAGGGTTAGTGTGTGAGTGGCACATATGAGGATGGTGTTGAACAGATAGTCCATATACCGTAATATTATGCTAGCTTGCCATATGTGGCTGCAGCTGTGTTCTCATTGGTTGTGGTTATGCCCTTTCACACAGGTGTATCTTACCCTGTGCTGTGACATGCCTGTACAGCCTGCTATATATGCAGGTACATGTGCATTCCCCCATAGGAGATGTAGGCCAGTGTTGAGCCAGTCTGCCTGTAGCTTGCACAGTGCATTGTTACATGCCTAGCAGCTTAGTGTACTTAACCAGTGAGATGTCATGTGCAGATAATTGCCAGATGTACTGCTGCCAGTCCTCCCTTAACAGTCATGTATGCCACACGGAGCAGTGGGATGCTGTACAGATGTATGTCAATATCTAGTGGGTAGTATGTGGCCATGGCACCCCTGTACCAGTGATTATTATGTGTCAGGACGGACAGGAGTGTGTGAATGCATAACCTATCGTGACATATATATACCAGTTGTTATGTGTTATACCCATCTACATGGCTGTTAAAATCCATATTGTCAGGCATGGTACACATGTTTTGCACTAAGAGGTTCTGTGTATACCTCTGGACTTTACAGAGTGTGTCAGAATGTCCACACATATTGGCCAATATCTTGGCTGCAGTCGACAGGGGCAGTACGTGCTAGCAGCGGTACTTTACTATGATGTCCTTAGGATGTCTGTCAGTAGCCAATGGCACACATCTGGAAAACAGATGTAACCTCCCACACACACCATGTCTGTGAAGGCAATCCGAATTACAGTAGCAATAGTATATAGAACTGTAATAGTACACAAATAAAGGTTTTCCATTCCTGCAAACCTGTGTGTGGTGTTTTTTCCTATGACCTGTCTGTGGGTATATGTTGCAGGCAATGATTGCCATTTGTATGGGGTGGCCCATACAGTGTCCACTTGTTCAGGTGTGAACTGTAGGCATAGTGGCTGTTCCATATTCTGTGCACCTTCTACATATGTATCTTACTGTGCATATCTCTGTGTGTGTATGTGTAGACACATGTATATCTATATATATGTAATTATATATATAGGTATATCTGTATCTGCAGATATGTGTCTGTATATATGTATCCTGGGGATGTTGATAGCTTCCACATTTTACAATTCCTATGGGAGCCAGACTGTACTGCATGATATGTTACCAATACCAGCCTAACATCATACAGGTGGGATGTAGTACTGTTAACATCTTGTGCCCATGTCATGTCAGGTCCTTGTTATGGGATCTGCAACACTTGGTAGTGTATTGCAGGGCAGACGTGTTTGTCTGTGGGGGGTATGCCAATTCGTACAAGATGTATATTGTTTGGGGTCCCTCAACCCCATTAACGGTGCATGTGGACATATCTGTTTTTGTTAATCACCTCCAGGTTAGTGGCAACGCACGAAGCATCGGAGACTATCCAGGTGCAACTAACCATAGGCAAAACTGCCTTACAGTTTGTAGCATGCTACAGACCACCCTCTCAAACTCAGAAACCCCACACAGCCTTCCTGAAGACACTGGAGAGTATGAACGTCTCTCCAAATACCATCATTTTGGGAGACTTCAACTACCCAAACATAGACTGGGAACATTACTCAAGCCCCAACACTCTAGCCCAAAGGTTCTTAGAATTCATAAACTCAAATGCAATGGAACAACTAGTCACCATTCCCACAAGAGGAGATAATATACTAGACCTGATCATCACAAACATGGGGACAAAATGCTCCACACCGGAAGTACATCCCTCTATGGTAAGATCAGACCATAAATTAATCTCACTGGAAATCCACATCCCGCCCCCACCCCCTGCACAAAAGACCACAGTGAAGAACTTCTCAAAAGCAAACTTCACACTTCTTAAGACTGAAGTGGTATCTTTCAAGGCCCCTGGGCCAGTGGAAACCACAACCCACACTACTGAATCCCTTGCAAATGCCTTCTATGGGCACCTTCAAGAATGCATGGATCATGCAATCCCAAATAAAACCAAGACCCATTCCCCCAAAGGCAGGCGACCGGTCTGGTGGACCCCAGCCATAAACAAACTTTACAACAGAAGGAGGAAGCTACTACGTGACAGAGCAAAATCCCTAAAAGGAAAGGCATCTCTGATCAGTACTAGCAAAAAACTATGATCACTCATAAAATCATCCAAGGCCAACTTTGAGAAAAAAATCGCAAATGACACAAAAGACAATCACAAGGCCTTCTTTAGCTATGTTAGAAACCTGGGTGGAAACTCCCAGATATGCTCAGAGTTAGTCCAAAATGACGCAAAATACACTGAACCCACTGACATTGCCAACATTCTGGCAGACAGGTTCAGTGCAAATTTCTCCTCCCCCCCAAAAGGAGAAATAACTATCCCAGCAGAGTGTAGCCTTCCTAACATCTCAGATGCCCAGGTGAGAGCCGCCCTCTCTAAAGCTAAAGACACAGCATCAATGGGACCGGATGGTGTCCCGGGCTGTGTGCTACATGAACTCCAAGAGGAACTAAACCCACACATAAGGCTGCTGTTTAATCTTAGCCTTACCACAGGATACGTACCCAAAGAGTGGCGTACGGCAACAGTGGTCCCACTTCACAAAGGCGGTGCTTCTACGGACCCTGGAAATTACCGCCCCATAAGCCTGATGAGCCTGGTCTGCAAAGCTATGGAGAGGATCATTATGGAACTCATAAACAAAGACATTGGGGACCTACAGACATTGGATCCCACCCAATTTGGCTTTGTCAAGGGCAGATCCTGCCTTCTGAACTTGGTCGACTTTTTTGAAACAGTCACTAAGGCCATTGATGAGGGTAAGGCAGTTCACACAGCCTACCTTGACCTTGCAAAAGCCTTTGACACAATACCCCACTCGGGCATTATAGACAAACTCACCAGCTTAAATGTAAACCCATATGTCACAAGATGGGTTGCAAACTGGCTCAAGAACAGAACCCACAGGGTCAGAGTTGCTGGAGCTATGTCAGACTCTAAGCCAGTCACAAGCGGTGTCCCACAGGGCTCAGTCCTGGGACCCCTCTTGTTCGGCATTTATTTTTCCGAGGTACAGGCAAACATAGGAGGATTGTGGCTGACAAAGTTTGCAGATGACTGCAAACTGGGCACCATAATTGATACTCCAGCGGACACAAACATCCTTCAGAGAGGCCTCATAGAAATGGATAATTGGTGCCAGAGCCATGGCCTTAAGCTAAACGCCAAAAAATGTATAGTCATACCCTTTGGGAAAAACAAGGTACCGACAAATTACCACATAGGCGGTAATCCATTGGCACGGAAGAGGTAATCAGGGACCTAGGGACCCAGGTTGACAGTAACCTCTCATTTGACACTCACATTGCCAAAGTGGTTAGGAAGACCTTCTATATTGCCCACCTTATCATGAAGGGTTTCACATCTAGATCAAGAGAGGTCATTGTGCCCTGTACTCTTCTCTTATCAGGCCAATGATTGAGTACAATGCCCCATTTGGGATGTATCTCACCCGACACCTGCAGCAGTTGGAAAGACCCCAAAAGTTCCTCACCAAGAGGATAAAGGGTCTTAAACATATGTCATATGCTGCCCGACTGAAAAACCTCCAGCTCTATTCAGTCGCATACCGCCTACTCAGAGGTGATCTGTGCCTGACGTACAAGGCCATGTCCAATCCTGAATTAATGGACATGCTCCACCTCAGAAAATCCAAATCCATCAGAGCCACAAGAACAAGTGACTTAAACCTCAACACAGAAATAAATAGAACGTGCTGGAGGGACAGATTCATAACCCAGAGGCTCCCTACACTCTGGAACAGAATCCCAGTCCATGTTAGGCAGAGCCCCTCACTGACTCTATTCAAGAGAAATCTCGACGAGTGGATGGGAGATCGTAGGTTTACCCCGGGGGTCATCTCTTTGTCACTACTAGACAGAGGCATAGTAAACTAAACCCTAAAAGGGCGTAGTATTCTCATCCTAAGGGGTGGTGGTGTAAGCCACATACACTCTGGCTAGGCTTATAAATGCCCTAGGGCAGATAGCCTAGTACGAACCTATGAACCTATGAACCTACCATTGCTATCTACAGATGTATGGCCACATATAACCTATATAGATATATATATATATATATATATATATATATATATATATATCAGCTTACATATGTATGACTATTTCCATATATACCTACATAGCTATATATCTGCATACATATATGTACCTTGCTGTGTATATGTAGACGTACAGGTGCATATATATGTGTCAATGTAGGCATTTGCATGTATATATGTTCATATATATGTATATATATGTACATATTTATATATATATATATATATATATATATATATATATATATATATATATATATAGATCTGTTGTATCTGTTTAGATATTAATATATTTACACACACACACACACACACACACACACACACACACACACACATACATCTACATGTTGGTATACATTCTCTGTACTGTTGCTTGACTGGGCTGGATGATATGTTTCTGAAAACATCAGATTTATGTATATCTGCCATGGCTTAGTGGTACATCACTTTGTGTATGGTGTGTAGGGTCCTGGGATTGAGCCTTGCAGAGGATATTTATTTTGTTGCTGGGCAGAACAAGGGCCATTGGATACAGAATGATTAAGGCATTTTTAAGCAGTTGTAAGCGGGTTTGAGCGGGATTGCATGACGGCAAGCATTGCTAACTTCTGGTCACAGTTTCTTACACTCAGTTAGCTTCCATATTGCTTAATCTGTGTAGGCAGTGCTTACCCCTGTGCAGACGCACCTACACACACTTACTAGTACTTACATATGCTTACTACTGCTTATTTGTGCTTAAACCTGCTTACTAGTGCCTTATTTATTATGACAGTGATACTTCACATGTGCATTTCCTGCAGTGCTCTAGTTCATGAATATGTGTTATGTAGTGGGTTTTGCAACAAAAACATTGATTATAACGTGCTTTGCCCTGTAAAATAGACTGCTGCAGTGGGACTCGAACTGGGATGCCTGCTCATTAGGCCAATGCTCAGCCAACTAAACTATTGCTGTTCTGCTTCATTTGCATATATCTTCCTTGTTATCCTCTTCAACCTTTTAAGCTAACACAGCAGCTATCCATTCTCCGGTTGCTAGCCCAGCCATACCACACCTCCACACATTGCCCTCTCTCCACATCTCGGTACTCATCCAGTATACTGTCTTGATCCAAGCTTCTTCAGGCTCTTCATTTGTTTAGTCCATGTACGTACAAGCCTTGCCCTGTTCATTTTTTGAGACACATGTAAACATCGGCTTGACTCACAATTTTTGGTTCATCCCACCAGGGACGGACCTGTTTATGTGTCAAGATTAGACTTAGCTGGTCTACACTGTTTCTCCCACTGGTAGCATCCTGCCAGGGGTTTGAGAAGCAACGGTTTGCTCACACACCTGTCCAGCATCATCTTCCAGTTCCACGGAACTGTCTCAGGTTTGACGTTCTGAGCATGAAGCATGCCCACACGCCCACTCGACGTGCACCGTTTTTTATTATTTTCTTAAGTTTTTTGCAAGACTACTGTTCTCACATTATGATTGGTCAGGAACTGTTTGGTAAATTACATTAACTGCTCGAAATACTGTATTGAGTAATGTAGAAATGGTTGCTCGTATTAATGTAACATGTCTGTCTGCAGGGGTCTTGATATTATATAGGGCGACAGCACTAAATAATACAGGGGATGCTTCTGTTCTCCTTTTCATTAATTTTTAATGCTTTGTTGTCACGAAGTTGGTTCTTGATATATATATATATATATATATATATATATATATATATATATATATATATATATATAGATATATATATATAGATAGATATATGGGTCCATGTCAGATGGATGAATGATCAGGTAAACGAAGACCACATCACCAAGATGACTCCGCTGACAGAATGAATCCCTGACATCTGTAAGTCAATGTATTACGGAACGGAATACATTCCCGTTTCTGTAATACACTTGAAAACTACATTACAACATGTATAGAAGGGGGGCAAGCACCCCCTGCACCCCCCACACCCTCCTACTTAAATATACCAACTCCGAGATCGCACTACTGTGAGGGAATGGGACTAACTCCCAATCTGCACTACTTACCATTGTCGGGGATGCATCTTGTCGGCGGAGTCATCTCTATGATATGGTCTTCATTTACCTGAGCTTTCGTCCATCTGACATGGACCCATATATATATATATATATATATATATATATATATATATATATATATATATATATATATATATGTGTGTGTGTGTGTGTGTGTGTGTGTGTGTGTGTGTGTGTGTGTGTGTATATATATATATATATATATATATATATATATATATATATATATATATATATATATATATATATATATATATGGGTCTAACACCGACACGCCAAAACACCGACAACGAAATAACAGACATGACAAAACCGAAAAAAAAATGAAAGTTCAAAAACATGAAACTTCACATGCCCGACAAACCACAATCCTGACAATCAACAAAACAAATACCTTTCCCAAAAAACGCACACACAACACAAGCACACCAAAAACCTTACAAGCCTACATTAAACCTTACATACACAACTATCTATGCACTAACCTTAACCCAAACCCTAACCCCTTAGGTCCGTCACTATCGCACACTTACCTTACCTGCACCCTAACCCTAACTCACTTAACCTGCCCCTAAACCTAAAGTCCGTCACTATTGCACACTTACCTGACCCGCACCCTACCCTAACTTCCGTCACTATCACACACTTACCTTACCCACACCCTGACCCTAACGTCCGTCCCTATCGCACACTTACCTTAACATGCCGGTGCTCTCAGTGTCAGGATTCTCAACTTTTGATCATCTCCATTGTCGATCTTCCAGTGTTGTTGTTCTCGTTGTCGGCTTTGTGGACTTTCAGCGTTTTCAGGTAGACCCATATAATATATATATATATTTATATATACATATATATATATATATATATATATATATATATATATATATATATATATACACATACATATCTGTACATACACACACACATACATCTACATAATTACATACATTTCCTAGACTGTTGAATGACTGTGCTGGATGATATGTTTGTGATAACATCAAATGCATGCATATCTGCCATGGCTTAGTGGCAAATCACTTTGTTTATAGTGAGCAGGGTCCAGGATTTGCAACTTGGGAGTGCTGATTATTTTATTGCTGGGCAGGACAAGAGCTGTTGGATACAGAGTGACTAAGGCACTTTTAAGCAATTGTAAGTGGGTTTGTGCTGGTTTGTGCAAGGGTAAGCAATCCTAACCTCTGGTTACATATGCTTACATGCAGTTAACTTCAATCTTGCTTAACCTGTGTGCGCATTGCTTACCCCCACGCAAATGGGCTTCAACCCACTTACTAGTGCTTAAATATGCTTATTACCTCTTACTATCGCTTACTAGTGCTACATTTTAGATAGTAATAGTGTAATGGTTCTTGGTGAGGTAGGTGATTTGAAAAATGTATGGCTTTATCATGCATTACAAAGTTTACATTCCATTTGTATCTGTGATATTGTATGGGCCACATGTGATTATCTGTGGATTTTGCAACATTATGACCCTGACACCTCACATTTGTATTAAATGCAGTATTGCAGTTCACAGATGTATGTTATTTATTAGGTTATGCCACACAGAGTGATTTGAAGGGAAATGGAATGTACTGCAGTAAGACTCAAACTGGGAATGACTGCTTATAAGACAAATGCTCTGCCCACTACACTATTGCTGTACTGCTTCATTTGCATATATTTTGCTTTTTATCCTCTTTCTGCTGTTTAAGCTGCATTAACCATAGCTAAGCAATGGGCCCACCCACGCACCTACGGTTAGCTGTACTTGGATTTTTAATACAAAAATAAGCGGGTTTCTTCATTTAATTTATATGTACTGTTGCTGCTGTACACATGGGAGACTGTTGGTGGGGATATGCGGACACCTATGAGTGATCTCGCTCATTTCGTAACACTTTCTGCTGTTCTACATTACAGGGGTGTGTTTATTCTGAAAGCTTTGCTCTCAGACATGCCCCCCTGCACTCGTACATGCTTCATGTAAACCTGGGAGCTCGGGCAGCCCGCCTTTATTAATATGCATAGTGCGTTGCTGTCCTGCTCCTACATGGGCACTTCCATGCAGGACTAAGTTAGTCCTGCATGGAAGATTAGTGAATCCGGGGGACCATGTTCCTCTCTATTCCACAGTGAAAGGAACTATCACACACATATTGTCTAGAAGTATTTTTTAACTACTATCCATAGTAAATTATAATGAATCATATTGCTTAATCAATAGAATGGTTTAGTAAATATAATGCAACAAATGTTAACCATCCTGTGACCTATATAGTTGAAGTTATTAGATAACTGTAAGTTTTCCACATTTTTCTCATTTATTCTTCATTATCAGATGTAGGGTTCCACATTTTGGAGGCAGAAGGTGGAGAGTTATGCGTAACAATTATGCTTATTAGGTGCATAGGAAAAATCAGTGGTCCAAACAACCAATATTAATCAGCATAAATCTTTCATTTCCTTTAAAATAATATTTTAGAGTTTTCACTGTCTGTTCTCCTAAACATATTAATTAAAAAAGCTTGTAAATCCTTTGCATAATCACTGTTATATTAATGTCAAGTCAGTAGCACAACAAACTGCACTTCAAAGTGGAAACCGTTGTAGCCACAAACTAGTTATAATAGTAACAGAACATTGAAACAAAACATAAAATACTTTCCAGACTCAGATAAGCAAATATGATACTTCTTCATTATCCCCGTTAGGAAAAATAGAGCAATAATAAAACTTTGACCAGAATTTTAAGAAGTTGCCAGCATTCCTATCAAGGTTAAGATAAGGTCATTTTAACAATTGACTTAGCTATTGTTGTCAGTCCAGGGAGGTACAATATTTGATGGCCTGGAAGGACATGGTTGACAGACCACACTGATTTGCTAGGAACAGTCTGCATTTATTCCCTCTAGGCTATTGAATATTGGCAAAGACCTTTTCCATGCCCATAATTCCTTTTTTAGGCAATGCAAAACTGATTAGCCTACTGACTTAACTGAACCTGCAAAAGAATATCTGAATGTGGTACTTCTCAATCCTATAGGTCTTAACAAGAAACTCCACTCCCTGCAAGCCTTCTTGTCCTTCGAGAGTGTAGACATCTGTGTAGTAATGGAGACTTGGTTTAAAGTCACTGACAGTACTTCAGCAATGTAAGGTTATGATGTCTTTCATACCTTTAGACCAGCTATTGCACAGGAGAGAAATGAAGGTGGAGGAGACTCAGTCTATATTAAATCAACTTCACATTCAGACCAGTTAAAGTGTATGATCCACTGGAACTCCTACATGTGCAACTCACCAAAAACAGGGTGTGCTTGCAACCTATAGACCCACCTACATGACCCGGGAACCCCATACCACCTACCTCAATGTACTAGAGTCTTCACGGTTCAACCCAATACAATATTCATGCGGGATCTCAACTACAGTCTATAGATTGAGAATCCTACACCACTTCTAATGCACAGGTTCAGTGATTCCTAAACTTTGTTAATACCAACATCCTGGAACAGTTGATCCATTCTCCTACCGGGGGTATAAACATCCCTGACCTTGTACTCACGAACATAGGGGGGGGTTAATGTTCCCCACCCAATGTAATGTCTTCTCTCAGCAGATCTGAAAATAAGGCAACATTACTTGAAATAAAAATTAAATCCGGGAATCCAGTGAAACCAAAAACCTTTAGGAAATATTCCAAGGATAACTTCTCTCTACTAAACAAAACCTTGGCTAAATTCCAAGAATCTCCAAACCAATTAAACACCATAGCACATGCTGATCTATTTACAAAATCTCTGTACAGCCATATTGATACCTGTATAATGCAAGCTGTGCCCACTCATATTAAGAATAAAACAAACTCAAAAGGTAAGCCAGCTTGGTAGAATCACAATATCAATCGGATATACAACAAAAGGAAAAAAATCTTGGCCAAGCATAGGAGGAACAAAGCCATACATACTAAAAAAACTCTGGCCAATCTAAACAGGCAGCAAAAAGGGTTAATTAATACTTCAAAGGCTAAATTTGAAGAAAAAATAACTTTTCAGACAAAGGATAACCACAAAGCTTTCTACAGCTATGTCTGCAACCTCAGGGGGAAATGGACAACAATGCACAGAACTTATTGTAAATGACATCATCCTCACTAAACCAAAGGCCACTGCCAACCTTTTGGCTGATAGATCTAGCTCAAATTTCAACTCCACTCCCCTCCTGATAGTCCAAAGGGAATACCACATACCACAATCCCCCAGTCATTACTAGGGAACATGTCATCAACGCACTTTCCAAGACCAAAAAAACTACATTGATGGGCGCTGATAACATCTCATGATGTTTAATAAATCTCATTAAGAATGTTATTTATTAAACAGCATGAAACATGACGTCTCTAGTCCATTTGAATCACTTTTCAGCTGGAGCCTTCAGTCAGATTTTGTGCCCAATGAATGGACGGTGGCTACAGTTATTACCCTGCACAAAGGATGTCCAACCACTGATCCCAGTAACTACAGGTGCATAAGTCTTATCAGCCTCATATGTAAGGCCATGGAAAAATCATCAAGTTCATGATAAATGAGGACATAAGTAACCTGCAAACATTGACTTTGTTAAAGGAAGGTCATGCCTATTAAATCTGGTGGACTTTTTTGTGAAGGTCACCATAATATTGGTTGAAGTTAAGACTGTGCACACAGCTTACTTCTACCTGGTCAAGTCTTTTAATACAATATTCCACTGAGGAATTATAGACAAGCTCACTAATTGAGGTATAAAAGTTTTTATCACCCATTGGATAGCCAGCTGTCTCACAGATAGGACCCAGTAGGTCAAAACAGTTGAGGCCACCTCCACTAAGAGGTCAGCCACTAGTGGAGTCCCCCAGGGCCTATTACTGGGCCCATTCCTTTGTGGCATCTATTTCTCTGAAATGAAAGTAAATGATAAAGATTTATGTTTGACTAAGTTTGCAGATGATTGAAAGCTGAGGGTTATCATCAACTTCCCTGCAAACACTAACATTTTTCAAGTAGGTCTATCTCTGACTAACAAATGGTGCCAAAGCCATGGTCTTAAACTCAATGCTAAGAAATGCAAAATTGCACCCTTTGGGAAGTCAGTCATCTCAACTAATTACCATGTTGATAATATGCCCCTAGGAGTCAACCCAATGGTCAGGGATCTGGGTACACACAAAGACAGTAGCCTTACCTTCAGCTACCACTTGGTAAAAGTGGTAAAGAAACCCTTTTATGTTGTGCAACATGTAAGTAGGGGCATGGCATCTGGGTTCAAAAAGGTCATTATCCCACTGTATTCAGCTTTTATCAGAACCAATCACTGAGCACAATGCTCCTTTCAGTGTGTACTTGACCAGGCATATGCAGCAAATAGAGTGACCTCAGAGGTTCCTTACAAAAAGATTACAAGTCATAACAAACCTGCCTTATGCTGAGTGCCTTAAAGCCCTTTCCCTCTACTGAGCCTCCTGTAGATTGTTGAGGGGTGATCTATGCCTGGCTTACAAAGCATCGGAAAACCCCACACTTATGAATTTCCTGCATATTCATAGGTCAAATAGTACCCGAAATACAAGGTCAATGGACCTGAATTTTGTCTATGATTTAAACAGATCATGCTAGAGAGAGAGATATGTGTTCCAGAGACTGCACCTCCTATGGACAAGGTTCCCATCCATTTGAAACAGAGTCTGTCTATTACCAAGATGAAGTGCAACCTAGACCAGTGGATGGGGACTAGGAAATTTACACAGGATTCTATTTAGATACTATATGGATATGGGACATCATTATTCTTTTGGGAAAGCTTGGCTAGGCTTAGAAAAGCCACTTGTGTTGTTAGCCTAGTAACAATTAATCAATCTGTGAATCTGTAAATAATAGCTGCTTTGAAAATGTAATTCATGTTATTTTTTGCTAAACAATTTCTAATAGAATTATGTTAGATAAAATAATGAAGAATAAAACCAATTGTGTCTCTTTAGAAATATATGTCTGTTAAGACTAGGCAGGTAGAACTGATACAAGTACAAAACATTTGATCTGGATATCTGTTATTAGTTTAAAAACCAAAATGAACCAAAAGTCTTTCAAGTTATTATGACTTGAACTTTCTGTTCAGATTCTTAACACAGAGTTATATCAAATGCAATGAATTTAATTCATTTATCATTGAAAAATCATTAGATATAAAATTATTTATTTCATCTGTCAAAGTATTGATGCTTGAATAATCTTTTAGGGTGCTTCAAGCTCAGAAATTACTATAAATGGTATATGGGTAGTTTAGCCTACCATATAATATCTGAAAACAAGCGACTATTTTGTGAAATGGATTTTCAAAACACAGGCAGTCAGTGTGCAACTTATGGGCTCTACTATGAAACATTGACTTTCTCAAAGTTGATGTGATGAAAGAGAGAAAAAAAATACCTGAAATTCAAACTGATGAAAACAAAAACATTGCACTTCTTTTTTTAAAGCCCCCTGCACCATTTAATTCCCCAAATGTATATATACCAAGTCCATGGTCGCAAAAATTGGAAAAAGGGAGAAATCTCCAAAAACAAGTGAATCACTGTTGCTGAGCACTTAGAAATTGCACCAGTAATGATTTCCATGGGAAACAACATTCGGTGTTATGCTGTTCACTTTTTTTTTTTTTTTTTTTTGTGCTACTGACGCTCAAGGAATTTCACCTCAAGCATGTGCGGAGATGTCACAACTAATGTCACTTTTCCCCAAAATAATTAGCTCTGCAGAATTTCACTTTTTGCAAAAAAATGCAGGTTAACTTAAGTCTATACCTTTAGTAGAACCTTGTAAGGAATTTACAAATGTGCGAGAGCTTTATATTTTTGTATGTTTTCCTTTTCTTCTCTTTTTTTTTGGTGGAGTGATCCTTACTTTTAGTGTTATATAATTTGTCCAGAGAACATTTTGTTTGTATTCTGACAGCTGCCTCGAATGTCAAGTAGCTGTAGGTATAGAATGTTATAAGCAAACAGTTGAATAAGCCACTAGACATATTATCATTAATCACATAGGATTTTGAATGCTTGTCTTCCACCCCCAAACCATCCATTTCTAAATGTAATTTCTCTGAAACAACTGCTACATGATTCCAGAAGATAGGCTTAGATGGGAGTGAACCACATTTTAGGTCATTTCTACTGAGTTAGTATCTCTTAACAAAAATGATATGCAAGTATATAAATGGTAGAATATGCATGATGTTATATGTTATTGAAAGTTGCATAAGTCTTACAGAACTTTATCTTAGAAGTTTGTAGCACCTTAGCTTTATGACATTTTAATCCAGTTAATATTGCATTTTTAGTATAAGAGATGCTAAGGTTGTTTTCTTGCTTAGGGAATGAACAGTTTTTGCTCTAATGTAGACCTGCAGACTATATAATTATTCAGTAATTATAAGTGCAATCTACTTTTTGATACTATATATTGAGATCCAGCTTTATTTCATTTAAAAAAATCACATGTAAACAAATCATTTAAGAAAAACTGAAAAGGACTTTATCCCCAAAGGGTTTGGAATAAATTAACCATGATAACCATCTGTTGCTTTTAAACTGCAAAGACTGTTTAGAGATATTCAACGGCATAATTTTATATTTTTATCGATTATGCAATTGTAGCTCAATTTCAATTTCATTTAATATAAAACTTGTATAAACACTTTTAATGTCATTACAAAGGCTGACTCTCTCATTGTTAGCTTAATTTGGAATTCACAGATGTAAGAAAAAGAACAGTAACAGGCATTTCTTCTTTGTACTTCTTTGCAAGACGATTTAATGTCCTTGGTTTGGCTGAAAGAATATGCATAAAGTATATGTAATCATTTACATATTTAATGCAATTCAGAAGGGCTGGGTGAGTGAAAGAGGAAAGACCATTTTTCAGGAATGCAATATTTAGTTCTGTAAAATGCTTTTTCTCTCTTTTTTTTCCATGTTCATTTGGTTTATATAAATCTTACATTAGTTAGCCTGCCATGATATCGGGATTACCATCACATTGCTTTCCAGAAATATGAATTTGAAGTACAGAAATGTGTTTACAAGATGTTTAGTGTCAACTTACACTCAGTGATTAGTGAGATTAATTAAGCTCAAAGACTAAGAAACATGCTATCTTATCTAATGCATATATTATGAGTAAACAATATTCGTAGCATTTATAGCATGAACAAACTTCTTTAGAGAAACTACTGTAAAAGCATTGATCAGTCAGTGACTAATCATGGTGTGAAAGATTAGTATGTTCTTGAAGGAAGATAGACTCAAGGGTGAATGCAGTAGATAATTAAGTTATTTCTAATTCCGCCTCTTTCTTCAGCAGCTATCTCTCCAGGGATGTATACAGATCTACAGAAATCTATGGATAATTGAGGTATGATGAACAGCATGACATTTCTTCAGAGAAAGAATAATATTTTGACATCAAAGTTTCTTAAAGAAACCAAAGTTCTGTGTTAAAGTTTTTCCTAGCACTTTCTGACACCAAGCCATTTGCATATACTGTTAACCCTGGGCCTTTGTTAGCCCGCTAATTAATGTATTTGTACTGTCTGCAGCAATGCAGGATAGCATTCAAACTATTTTCTCTAGAATCATGGATAAAGACAAAAATAACCGGGCAAAAAGGGTCATAAAGCATTATCTTTTATTTATCCTTTGTTGATTGGGTTATTCCCACTAAGCTAGTAGGCTCTTTTCAGAGGAGACCCAAATTGTTATTTATAGTACTAGGGGAAATTTGGTCAGGGAATTTTCCCTACTCTTTCCAGTAGATGCCAGAGGATCTTTTACATCTACCTGAGCTATCACCAACTCATGCAGATGGGAGCTTGGTTTAATATGTCATCTAAAGGGCACCAGACTCAGGAGTGCAGCATCTCTCTTATGCTGCACTGTCAGCAATCCAGATAGATAGTGTGGGAATAAAATCCACAACCTTCTGCACTGAAGGCAAGTGTGCTAACTGTTGCACCACTGACATTTTTTTGAAAAGTGAGATTATTTTCAAAGTTGTGAGAACAACAGACCTAATGCTATTATGCCTTTTCTTAAGATTATAAGTTTGTAGCAACAATGCACCAGGACTTTTCTGTTGCAAAATCATAAGCTTTATGAAGGTGCAGAACAAAATGTAGAGGCAATACAAATGACTTTCTTTGAAATCAGACACAAATGACTTTTATACATGCATTTTAATTATAAACACATGCTATTACATGTCAATTTTGTATGTACTTCTGTTTCAGTTTCAGTATAGTTCTGTACATCAGTGCTACATTTGGTGATACCTACTTATGTTCTAAGATAATTCTAATTCTGAAGGTGTACATTTATTTGTTTACTTAATATTTCTTTAAGTGAGATGAATTATCTGTTATTAGGCTTTCACTCATTTTCAACTATTCTGTGTACTACTTTGACTAATTTCTCATGCACGTCGAGGTTTAACCTCTCCTATGTTTTTCTGTTAAACCATAGCATTAGTTTGAAAAGTAGGCAATGAACTTTTTGTTTACTGTTAATATCATCTGACTTAACTAAATATTGGTTTCTAATGTGAGAACCTAACAAGTTAAGTAGAAAAGTAAACAATAGCAGAGAAGTATAAAACATGTAATCATAAGTCATACTGAAAATGTTTAAGATAGCACAGAAGCCCAAGTGTGAGTTAGATTTATGATTCCCTTAATACTGATGGAATCCAGAACAGCAAGTATCATTTATTTATTTATTTATTGTCATTTGTTTACCAGGATAGTCCACTGGGCCAAATGGAGCCCATTTTCAGTGGTGGCCCAGGGAGAAAAGCTTCACAAAGACATAAACATAGACAGAGACATGGAGCAGAGTTTAACATTTGTACACGTTCATAAA
>NC_056734.1:341269292-341299292 GCF_019279795.1 Protopterus annectens
ATAGTAAAACAATACAATTTTAACAACAAAAACATCCAAAGTCCATGAAAATGAGCTCAATTCAACCAAGAGAACTAAAGTAACTAAAAAATAAATGCTGGAGCACAGTACCAAAAGAACTTTTTATTCAAACTTGCACACAGCAAAGCTTTTGAGTCTACACCCTTTTTCAATGTATACATGCATGCATAAGAATTCAGATGGCACAGTGGTGCAGCGGTAGCATTGTCACCTTACAGTAAGAGGTTCTCCAGTTAGATTCTTGGTTGGGATGCCTTCTGTGTGGAGTCTGCATGTCCTCTCTGCATTCACGTGGGTTTCCTCCGGGTGCTCCGCTTTCCTCCCACATCACAAAGACATCTGTCTGGAGCATTTCTCCCTGGGCCTCTGATGAAAATTGGCTTTGTTCCAAGTTGGAATTTCCTGGTAAACAAATAATAAATAAATTCAAAGAAGCAACTTTTAAACATATCACATGATCTGAAAGCCAATCAAAAAACAGATTCATTTAAATGAAATACATTCCATATAAAACAATAAATGCAAGATAACTAAGTTAAAAATGCAGCAGAATTTTAACACATGCCCACTATAATTTAGTTTGCTTATATTTCAGCAAAGATTTTATACTGACAGCAGAATTCAAGCCAGGCAGACTATCTGCTTTAAGATATATTATCCAGTTTTGCTCTAAGACAGCAGTAAAATTCTTAAGGTCACCACCGCTTATATTTTTTGTTACTATCTGTATGATTCTAAACCTAAAATTATTTTGGGGGCCCTCTTCTTCAATGCATTTGGCAAGTGAATTTCTAATCACATTCCTTCTAATATCTGATAAATGCTCAGTAATTTGCTCTTTAAATTTATGATTACATTTCCCTATATAAAAACCTGAGCACATGGTGCGCACAGCCAAATAAATTATGTTCTCAGTATTACAACTCACATAACAGCCAAAACCAAATTTATTGTATTTATTTATTTATTTACATTTGTTGACTGTGTCCGACTGGATGTAGGTCCAGTTTCAGCAGAGGCCCGGGGAGAAAAGCTCCACAGTTAAAATATACAGACAGTAGTTACATTGGCTTTACATAGCAATTAACAATTTGATTAACATAGCAATTAATTACAAACATAGTTACAGATGAAGAACATAGTACATAGAACAAATACCTTTTAGTAATCAGATGCAGATAATCTACAGCAGTCAAAATATTCTTACAACAAGAACAGTTATAGCAAGGGAATGTTCCTTTTTTAGTACTATAAACTGGTCCTTCAGTTAACTTCATTTCCTGATAGCAACCCAGAGTCTCTGTTTCAAATCTGAGCAGTTTTGAAAGGCAAACTGTGGATTTTCGCATATATATTTATTTATGCCTGGTTGTGTACAGTGAATGACCAAGTTAATTTTAAGAATTTTTAATATCTCCTCAGTCCTAGTACTATAATGAATTATATATCTAACATAGTTATTGCTGTTATTGTTAAAATTATTATGACTAACTGACGATCTTTCCGTATACACAAAGCATGGTCTTGATTTAACCTGGCGTTTTTCTTGAAAAATATTATTTAATTATGAGACATTATATTGTCTGTCTCAAATCCATTCATCATTTCTAACATTTGCAAATTACAAGCTTCAAGATCTGTATTCAAATGACTAACTCAGAGGAATTGGCTTTTAACTATTGTCCTAAAAATATGCTGTGGGTGCATACTATGTGTATGGAAAAAACAATTAGCATGCACTTATTTCTTATATATACTTGTTCCTAACTCAGTGTGTCATTTTGAAATTTTAATATCTAAAAAATTGATTTCATAATTAGAATATGTTAATTTGAACTTTAAGAAATCTGTCAAGATAATTTACAAACTCCATTAACGCTCCTATATCTCTCTGCCAAAACATACATATGTCTTCTTCAAAATGTTTATAAATCAAAACATTTGAACTACATGTCACTGAGGGGTTAAAAATGTAAGTATTTTCCCAATGATCAACTGCTATGTTGGCATATATATATATATTGGCTACTGAGGTATCCATAACAGTGCCCGATATTTGATGATAAATATAATTTTCAAACAGAAACACGTTGCTACTCAGTACTAAGTGTAATAAGAAACAAATAGTCTCAGTTTTCCTTGCATTGAAATCACTGTTTGACAAAGAAATTCTCTGACAGTCTGCAAACCATATGAATTAGGTATAACTGTAAAAAGTAAATTAATATCCAAAGTTATAAGTACATATTCAGATATTTAATTGCTTTCATACCAAGAAGAAACTTCTTTAAAAATTCACCAGTATTACAGATAAAACTTATAATTTTATCCAAAAAAGAACCCAATATGTTGTCTAAATAAAATGAAACTGGTCCGGTAATCCAACCCCTATGGAGACTACAGATCTCATTGGTGGGGGTTCTATTGTTCTGTACCTTGTGCAGTCCATACAGAACAGGAGTAATGGGGTGGGCTACATGGAATACGTATATATATCACAAGTAATTTCATCATGTAGTTGCATTTCCTAAATATAACTATTTACTTTTAAAAATAATATCATGTAATTTTTTGCTGTCAATAAGTTTAAAATTGGTTATCATCATTTAAAAAAATCAAACATACTATTCATATAATCAGTCATTCATAATGACTATTGCACTGCCCTTATCGGCCTGTTTAATAATAACAATTTCAGTATTATTTTGTAAGGCTTTTAAGGAATCATATTCATCCTTAATTAAATTATATACCTTTCTTTTCTCTTTCATATAATTGTCTTATTTGTTTTTCACACATATCAAAAAAAGCTATAATTATAGGTGTACCAGAAGGAATGAAAGTACTCAACATCTTACATACCCGTAATTGGTTAACATCCTTGAATAACATTAACTCCAAATTGTTTGTAAATAATTTCAACTCCATTAAGCCATTGACCACAGAGTCACTAGTTGTTGGGAATTAACTGAAGTCCCTTACTTAGGAGTAATAAACCTGAACAAGTTAAATTAAGACTCGAGAGGTTTATTACAGTTGTCTCATTGTTCACTTCATGGAGTTGGAATGGTTGTATTTTTGTGGGCCGTCCCTTCTTCCATCTCCTTCTCCTCTTATTTTTGTTCTTCCTCTTGAAGGTTCATGCTTTGTCATGTCTATTCTGTCAGGTAAGTTTAACTTGATGCCAAAAAATGGAAGGACTGAAAATCCTCATCCATGGACTGTGAAACCACTTCATTACTTCTAATGTCCATAAGTAGAACTTGTTCAGCAACCAGAGTTATGTTAATATCATTGGATGAAGTTGTAGAATATTGTATCAAAGGGATCTCAGGAACATGACCAACAACTACAGATGTATCTGTATTATTAACTGGGGGCTCAGGTAAAAAGATGTCATCAAACTCATACATAGAATGTTTATTAGTAGTAGTATTTCTATGTTTTTCATTATTCCCTGAGCAGGAAAAAATATTTATTTTCTTAAAATTATTCACATCTCTATTTAGCTTATGCCCTTTGGTTTCTTCAAGGCAATACCCAAACATATCGAGCTGTTCTAACACCTCATAATGAAGTTCAATTATTTTATTAAAATAAGACAGATTAGGAATGCTGTTCTGTAAATCGGCTATCTAGGACTGTAAAGCATTTTCAATATCAATAAAAAAAGTGATTCATTAAATGAATATAGTCCACCCCCAGTTTCAAGTTTAGTTCTTGACACTTTTTCAATAGGAATGGATACGTATTGGCATATGTACACATTTTCAGCATTCTAAGTCCCTGTGGAACTATGCCTAATAATAAATGGTGCTAGGATCAAAACAAAAATTACATCCAAGTAGCAACAACAAAAAGGTCCAAAGTCCATGTAAATGATCTCAATTTGACCAAAAGAGCCAAAAGAACCAAAGTAACCAAAAAAAAAAAAAAAAAGTTAAAGGTCAGCACCAGAAATTATTTTTATTCAAACTCATACACAGCAAAGCTTCTGTGTCTACACCCTTTTTCAATGCATACAAAAGAATTCAAAGCAGCAACTTTTATATATATCACATGATCAGAAAGCCAGTCAAAACACAGCTCAATTAAATGAAATATATTGTATCTAAAACAATAAGTACAAGATAACTAAGTTAAAAATGCAACATTATTGTAACATATGCACCAGATAATTTAGTTTGCTTATATGAAATATTTTTTTAATATTAAGATTTCAAAACAAGACACTGAATTAGACACAAGTATATATAAGAATGAAGTACATGCTAATAATTTTCTGCATACACGTAGTATGCACCCACAGCATATTTTTAGGAGAATAGTTAAAAGCCAATTCCTCAGTCACTTGAATAAAAACCTTCAAACTTGCAATTTGTCTCATTATTAAATAATATTTTTCAAGAAGTTATTTCCAAACGAGGTTAAAGCAAGACCATAATTTGTACATACAGAAAGCTCGTCAGTTAGTGATAGTAATTTTAAAAATAACAACAATAACTATGTTAGATATACAACTCATTATAGTACTAGGACTGAGGGGATATTACAAATTATAAAAAAAAACTGGGGCATTCTCTCTACACAAGCAGGCATAAATAGATGTATATAAGAAAATCCATAGTTTGCCTTTAAGAACTGCTTATGTTTGAAACACAGACTCTGCTATCAGCAAATAAAGTTAACTAAAGGACCAGTTTATATTACTAAAAAAGGAACATTCCCTTGCTATAACTGTTCTTGTTTTAAGTATATTTTGACTGTTGTGGATTTTGTGCATCCGATTACTAAAAATGTATTTAGTTTGGGCTGTTATGAGAGTTATGAGAGTTGTAATACCGAGAACAGAATTTATCTGGCTACGTGCACCATGAGTTCAGCTTTTATTTTCTACATCATTGCAGACTATAACTGTAACATGTCATGGAACCTCACTGCCAGTCCTGAAAATGACTGTTAAAGTGATACAACTGCTGGGCAGCAAAATTCCCATGCCACATTCTGCATGTAGTCTGCTCTTATGCCTGCACATGGTAGTCCTGTGGCAAATGTTTCACTGTGCAGCCCAATCCCTATAGTGCACTAGATGGCCAGACCTGTGTTTGTTTGTCTGAAATGCTTCTGCATGCTGCTCAAGGACATCCCCATCAGCAGAACTTGCAGCAGTATGCCTATGCCGCAGTTTTACCTAGAGTTAGAGACCACAGCAGTGTGAGTTGTTATTTGTAGAAGTGCACAGTACCTCCCCTGTTAGGTCAGCATGTTCACAATCTTAGGATGAGCTGCTATAATGTAGATTAATGCAGGAAATGTGCTTCTTTCCTGACCCGCTCCCATATTATGCATACCCATTGCTAACATACAATATGCCAAAAGTAGATGGCCCAGTAGCCTCTGAATGTACAGCATGTCATTCCCCCTGTACCAAAGAGTACCTCACAGCATGTGTGTGTGTGTGTGTGTGTGTGTGTGTGTGTGTGTGTGTGTGTGTGTGTGTGTGTGTGTGTGTGTGTGTGTGTGTGTGTGCGCATATGCTCACGCATGTGGGTGTGGGTACAGGTGTCTGCATCCCAGCAGATTCTTCCTACCATGGTATCTGCTCTTCAGTAGTACAGGACTATGTCTCTGCAGTAGACTCAGCTATTACACTAGCAACACTGACACAATCAGTTCTGTAGACATCAACACAATAAAACCCACAGCTATGAGGCCCAGATTCCTTTGCCTTCTGGGGGCTCTCAGCACCCTGATGTGTACCATTAACAGAAGGCAGAAAAACTGAAGAAAAACATACATTATGAGGTATGACATAATGCCTCCCCCTGCAAAAAATTGTAGTAGTTTGTGCTGGATTTACTTTTTGTACACTATCATCCTGTCCTTCTGAAGGCTGCATAACACAGCCTGTATGTGTGCAGTTCAGCCATAAATTTATGGATCATCAGTCAGAGCTGGATCATCTGTCAGAGCCATAACTATGGTGACATGAGAGGGTGAATGCTCCAGGTGCAAGCTGTTATGAAGTGATATCAGCAGTTACTGATAGGGTGTGATTGCAGTCCTGTCATTCATACAAGAAATCTTGGATGATACTGCAGCTCCTTTGAAAATGCTGATATTGCATTAACTGGAACAAGCAGTGGAGTTTGCTTCAGTTACAGTTTAGATTGGAAGACTTTTTTTATGCAGATATTTTTATTTATTTATTTATTTAATTATTATTTCAGCTACATAACTTCAGGTTGAGGGAAGTGCCTGTCTGCAGAACTGCCCAGAGCATCAAATGGCTTGACTACAGTTCTGGCATCGATCAACGAACAAAAAATATTCTAGGAAAAATGCAATAACCTAGTCTATGAAATGCACCCATGGCAATGCCACCCAAAAAATGCTGCAGACAATGGCTGCCATACACCATTCTCTTGGGGCAATCTTTCATGTGTTTAAAAAATCTCTGACATTCACTACTTGCTCATCCATCACCAACAACAGCAATGACATCTGTGACTACTTCTGCCCACCTCTGCTGTCTCAGTTTCTGATTTCCTTCATGCCCCATCAGAAGGGGAACATCTGCTGGGCATCCAGCAACACCTCTGTCTCCTACTCAGTTAAGTTCACCCTCCTATTCCAGCCACTTATTACAAGAAAGAAACATGACATGAGACAAAACTGACTACTAAAGCATCATATGATGGGTAGGCAAGGCAACCTTGATATGATATCTAATGCATTACTTTTGTTGCGTAATCAGACCAGAATCAGACTATAGTCCTAATTCTGCCAGCCTAGTACACAACTTAATGGTATGAACAAACTTTAGCCCACTGACACAGTGACAAAAAAGCTAGGATAATCATAACCCCAAATATCACAGAACTGCAACACAAATGAATCATATGGAAAACAACCAGAGTCTATTAAAAATTATTGCTAATTGTATTTATCTTTTGTTGACTAGGTTAGTACCACTAGGGAATGGCATCTTTTCAGGGGAGAGTTGAGGTGGCATTTCTACTAGGGAAAATATGGCCAGGACACTTCCCTTCCACTTTTTGATAGAGACCTTGTGATATTTTACATCCATTTAAGCTACTACCAACTCATGCAGATGCAGTCTCAGTTTAACATCTCATCTAAAGGAAGTGCAGTAGCAGCTGTCCATTCACCTGCAATGGGAATAAAACCCACAGCCATCAAGTTGTCCGGTACCAAAGGCAAATGTGCTACCTCTTGTACCACTGACATTGATACTAAAATGCACTTAGAAATGAACTTACTGATTTCATCTGTGATTTGAAACTACTGTCAAAAGTCTACATTGTCAAGTCTTTATAAAAAACAAGTCTTTCGGCTTTTCCCGGTTAGGGGTCGCCACAGCGGAACTCCGGTCTGCTAATGATTGGCAGTAGAGTTTTACATGCTGGCTTGCCAGGCCTAACGCACAATCTTTAATGAAGGAATGCCCTTTCATGCATGTCGCCACACAGAAGATGCTCTGAGAATCGAACGGGCAATGTCTAACTGGGAGGCGACAACGCTACCGCAGCACCACCACGTAGTAAAATCTTTCTGCAGTGTACTAATATGCCACCATGTTTGAAATGCCCCTTGATTTGCCTGAATATGCTGTTAGTGTAATATCACACTTTTTCATGAATCACGCATTTCAAATCACAGACCAAATACTCCATTTTTTAACATGGTTCACAATTTTGATGTTGCTATCACTAATTTTAATAACAACACAGAATGCAATGATATACAGTAGGTAACATGGTAATCATATGTATTAGGGAATAGGGACATGTAGCACAGGCATACAATAGTTGATTGACCACTATGTGTCCAATCCCATAAGGACATTCACATATCAGCATGCATCCATATCTGCAGTTATGACACATAACATAGCAACTGCTTGGCAATGCTGTAATATCAGTATGGAGCAAATATGAAATGCGTTTAGTTTTGGGTCTATATCACGTAGTCTAAAGCTAATAATAGTGAATGATCACAACTTCGAAAACACCGGAACTCGAAGTTGCAAGTGCCTCCCACACCCCCTGCTAAATATATATACGAACTCCAAGATTGCAGTACAGTGAGGAAAGGCAAATATCCCTATCTACACTGTAGTGCGACCCCACAATAACAACTTTGAGTTCGGGTGTTTTCAAAGTTGTGGTCGTTCGCTGTTATTAGCTTTCGACCATGTGGTATAGACCCTTTAATTTTTTAGTAGGCTTTACCTTACATGGGCACCTTAGATGGACAGGCTCCATGTCTCCAATGGTCATTCAAGGGTGATCATCCTTTAGGGGATAAGTGGGCCCTGACAATTGGCACTGGCACCCAACAGGAATAGAGAGCTGTGTCAGCATAAGTATCCTGAGCTAAGCTAAACACAACCAGATTGGTTGCAGTGCTTAACATAAGCTGGGAGAGGATACGCATCTTCAGTGGTGGTTAGGTGCAGTTGTCATGGAAACTTTAATAATAATGTCAATCTACTGTGAGCGTGTTGAAAGACTGGCTGGGATTCACAGATAAGTAGAGCATAGTGCAGTGCTGATTATCAGTGATATGAAGAATGCAGGAATGCAAGGGCTATGCCTAATGCATGCCTTCTTAAGATGAGCCACTCCACAAAGCGAATGCCTAATCATTATCTCTACAGAAGCCCACAGAGCTCATCTATGAACCCTAGGCATTATTTTTGTTGCAGCCAGAGAGGATTATGAGTTAAGTTAGCTGGCATTTTGTGAACAGGACCAGACATATATATATATATATATATATATATATATATATATATATATATATAGAGAGAGAGAGAGAGAGAGGATAGGTTGTGGAAGGTAGTAAGGGAAGTAGGAAAGTAAGAGGAAGGTAAGAGGGTTAGATAGGTAGGAGAGCACACAAACAAATGCAGAAGACAAAAAATACTGACAGGGAAAGTGCTGACACAATCATGCATGGGAAGACAATTGAAAAGGAGGTATCATACAAACAGGGGGAAAGACAATGGTGATGGTGAGGAATGGCCAACACACAGATGCAGACAGAAGCACAATAGGGAGGGGAATACTGGTATGGAGGATAGGATGGAGTGCACAGCTTCGCTCTCTGGCCAGACTCGACACAGTGGGAATTTATTTCCCACCATGACTTTTCTCACAACTGGGCTCTGGCACCATAGTTAATGCCAAAGCTGGTCAGAGTTGTGACTCCATGAGTTTCCAGAAGAGGTTCTCAAGTTGACTGATTTTGTCATCTAGTTGCCTGTCAATAATAGGTCTCATGATTTCTTCCAGCCACCACTGGATTACATACTTATCAGCTCCAGTGCTGCTGCAGATTTTATTGCAGCATCTTCTTAAGCAGGACTAGTGACAGTGGCTGCTGCTGCTGCCATGGGATGGAGGTGACAGTGGCATCTGGTGATACTGCTGCCCCTAGTCTTACTATCGGTATTGCTGAAGCTAGTGGTGGTGGTGAGGTAGCAGGTCTGGATTGTGACAGGTGTGTTGGTCTAGATGCTACTGCTGCCTATAAATGTAAAAGAAATGGAGAGAAACAAAAAAAGAAAGCAAATCAATTTAAAGGATGTCAAGAAAGATGATGGAGGAGGAAAGCGCAAATACAGTGGAAATATGAAGGTAAAACATTTGAGTGGGACTACTTACCTCTACAATAATGCAAATGTCATGAAACAATAACCCCACTGTAACAATGATGCACCAATAACCAATAATTAGGGGGCTTGAACCCCCAACATGTAACTTCAAAAACACTAACTTTACATGTTGCTCTACATCAAGAGCCTGAAAGGAGCCTACAGTGAAACACATACTAATAGTGTTTGCCACAAACTTGTCGAATGAAAGATGCAACAATATCCAACCTCTAGGGGACTTGAATCCAAATTTTTCCTCACCTATAACTTCAAAGTCACTGAATTTACATGCTGAGTTACATCAGGAATCTAATAGAAGGCTGCAGGGAAACACACACACACTTGCAGAATGAAAGATATACCAATAAACAACTCCTAAGGAACTTGAACCCACAGAACTCATAATCTGTAACCTCAAAGATGCTTCACGTACATGTTGCGCAATATGAGCAGTGTGATAATGCCTGCCATAAACACACACTAATGCTTTTTATCACACACATGCAGAATGAAAACTCTACTGGGGGTCCTAAATCCACTGTCAGCATTATAGTAGAACAGCAGTGCCTCAAAATGTTGGGCTACATGAAAATTCATCTACCTTTATGTTGAACACTCCCTATATGAGCAGTTATATTTCCAATCATAACTGTTGCACTTGTAGTAAGCTATCAGCATAGCATTGTATTTATTTATTTATTTTCAGTTTGATTACCGGGGAAGTCCACTGTGCCAATAAGTTCCCATTTTCAGTGGAGGCCCGGGGAGAAAAGCTCCAGAGGCAGTGCAATCAAGGTTACATACAGTGATAGATGATAATACAAAGTCAAAACAGTTAAGGGATGCTAGATGCAGTAGTAGGCAGTACAATCAGGTTACATAATACACAATGTCCAAAGTAGTCAATAAGCTCTGACATGCAGAGTCTACAAAAAATATATATATATTTTTTTATTACATATGTACAGTATTTACATACTTACAGTCAACTGAGCGTCAGCTAAAACCATATAGGAGGAGCATAGAAATGAATTGAGAGAGTAGATAGTAGATTGGTGCTAGAGTATCGAGGTCAAGGTGAAGAAAGTTCCTAGGATTTATGTAGGGTGAAAGCAAAGACATTTCCATTTGGAGGATAAGTGTAAGAAAAGATGAGTTTTGAAAGATTCTGAGTTAGGTAAGGTCCTAAGTGAAGGAGGGAGGGAGTTCCATTTCTTAGCAAGAGAGAAGGAGAGTAGGAGCTGGCCAGCAGGATGCTTAGGTTTGTGAATGGAGATAAGGTTTTGGTGTTCAGATCTCAGAGATTGGTTTGGGATGTAAGGATGTAAGGGGGAAGGATGTTAGCTAAGGCTGGGCATTTATCTGGGTAAAATATTAATTTGTGAGCGGTAGTTAGTTGGAGATAGACAAGGTGGTTAGGGAGTTCTAACCAGTTTAGAGATTGTAGGGCAAGGCAGTGGTGGGTAGAGGTTTTGGATTTAGTGGCAAATTTAGAGATCTTATTATAGCAAGCTTCCAGTTTTGAGGAGTTAGAAGCTGAAAGGTTAGTTAGAAGCTGGGCACCATAAAGAAGAGAGGGTAGGAGGTAGGTGATGGCTAAGGTACATCTAGAGGAGTTAGAAAGAAATTGATTATTCCTGTAGCGCATACCTAATTTTTGGTGGGTTTTCTTTATGTTTTGTTGAATGTGGAGATCAAATTTGAGGTGTTCATCAATGGTGATGCCAAGTAGTTTTGCAGAAGGGACCACTTCTATAGGAGTGTTGGTTAGGCTTAGGACATTGAAAGAGTTTTTGTTGTAGGAAGAAGCCTTGGTAGGAAGGAAAATTAGTATTTTAGATTTATTGGAGTTGAGGGAGAGATGGTTTTGGTGCATCCATTTTTCAGTAGTGGAAAAAGCTTTTTGAGTTTTAGACAGAAGTTGAGAAGGATTGGAGGCAGAACAAACTAGGGTAGAGTCATCAGTGTATTGGATGACTGTAGTGTCAGGGAGGACAGTGTGAATGCTATTTATAAAGATGTTGAAGAGCATGGGGCCTAGGATGGATCCCTGAGGAACTCCGGTAGATGTGGTAAGAAGGAAGAGGTGGAGTCCTTCCATCTGCAGCCTGAAATCTGTCAGAGAGGTAACTGGAGAACCAGGATAGAGTGTTGGGGGAGAGATTAAGGTTGGAGAGATGGAAGAGAAGATGAGTATGGGAGATGGTGTCGAAGGCTTTGGAAAGATCTAGCAGAATAGTTGATACAAGAAGTCTGGAATCTCGGGCTTGATTGACAGTTTCTAGGAAGGATAGTAGGGCTATTAAGGTGCTGTGGCCGGGACGGAAGCCATGTTGGGTGGGTGTGAGTAGCTGATTCTGAGTTAAGTAGGGTAGAAGTTGGTTGTGGATGCATTTTTCTAGGATTTTAGATATTGGGGACAATAAGGCAATGGGGCAGAAGTTAGAAATGGAGGTGGTTTTGCCTCCTTTGCAGAGAGGAAGAATGTAGGCTGAATGCCAAAGTTTGGGTACGTAAGACTCTTTTAAGGATCGGTTGATCAGGATACTAATCGGGAGAGCAATACCTTCAGCAGCGTATTTGAGGAAAGAGGGGGGAATGTTGTCAGGGGCATTAGAGCATGGCTTTAGGTTAGATAAGAGTTTTTTTATAAACATTGTGTAAACTGGTTTGAGCTGGAACATGAAGGGATGGCTATTAGGGATGTTGGGGGTAGAGTTTAGGAAGTTGGGAGGATTATTGTCTGGAAAAGTTTTGGTTAGCTTGGCTATAGAGTCTGTAAAGAAGGTGTTAAAGTGGGAGCTCAGTTCCTTGTCAGTTAAACTAGGATCAGGGCAGGGGTTAATTCTTGACCCAGGATGGAGAAGAGAGTTAACAGATTTCCAGAATTGTCTTGGGTTCTTAGTATTATTGGATTAAAGTTTATTGTAGTAGTTTTTTTTGTCCAAAGTGATCAACTTTTTTACTTGGTTTCGGAGTTGGGTGTATTGGAACCAGGTGGAAGGTAGTTTAGTTTGTTGATAAAGTTTCCAGGATTTGTCTCTAAGAAGCATGGAATGTTTTGTCTCTTTGGTTAGCCAAGGAGCAGAGTTGGCTTTGATTCGCTTGTTTCTTAGGGGGGCTTGGGAGTTGAGAGTATTTAGGAAGATAGAGTTGAAGTGCTCGACAGCATTGTCAAGGGGGAGAGAGTTTAAGACTTGCCAGTTGATTTGTTTAAATTTGTTTTAATCAATAAAACATTGCAGGATACATCCTTAACAACTATGCAGTTTACAATATAAGTTGCTTGGATGGTAACATTTTTATGGTGTATATCACTATTAGCAACTCAGATATATGCATATATTAAGTACTACGGTGTACATTTGATAATGTAGCAACCCTGGGAAAAACATATGCCTATTTTCAGTACTGGTATAACAATGGATTTGTTTACCTTATCAAGCTACAGTAGCTGTGACAGGTATACTGACCCTGTTGCTTCCAGAGGCTCTCCAGCCTCCTCCTAAACAGCTATTCATTTTCTCCAATCTGGTCAGGAGCTGTGAAGAAAGAAATGGAAGTCCATTAGACATTGCATGGTAGATAATGGCAGTTTGCATTTGGATGTTTAAACCTTAGCTTATAACAGTAAGTAGGTGGCAGCCGTTCCCTCACCTCAGACTCCCATTGGCCCTGGAGATCAGGATATCTGTGTTTTAGATCACTGTAATAGTCAAAGCATTGTCCATTATTACAAGGCATGTTTGTATCATGTGCAGCATCCTGTGCCAAGCTGCTCCAGTCCACTGACTTTTACTGGTCCTTGGTACTGCACATCAAGGAGCCTTGACCTGTAATGCTGGTAGTAGTGGTCTAGGAAAATCTGGATTCCTCAGGACACCATCTTTGGGTTCTAAATTTCTTTTCTAAAGCCATAGTTGGCAGTGTAATACTTTGCAAACAGAAATGTTTCAACGTTCATGGTCATGCCCATTTTAATCTGTGCCACCTGATGCACAATAAGGCTCAGCTCATTTGTGCAACCAGTTGTGGAAAAGCCCAATATAAGTAGTGTACAATATTTGGAGAAGTGAAAAAGATCACTACCATCCTTCTGCCATGATGTCTCACCTTGAAGAATAACAAGATAAAATGGCAGAAACATTTGCACCCAAAACAGATCTCCTGTATCATTTGCTGTATGATGATGGGCATCAGTGAGTACCTCATTTGCATGGCAGATGGCAGGCAAGTCTAATATTGGTGTTGTATTATTATGCTGTACAATGGCACTTAAATGTGTGAAACATGGCTTCCCAGTATCCTTGTTTATGCAATGAATCAATTTTCATGAGGTTGTATGAGGAATTACAGATTCCCCCAAAGTCATGGTCTGGACTGGCCATGTACAATGCTGCTCACAGGGACCCAGAAGCACACACAGCATCAAGGACAATTGAGCACAATGCACAACAGGTTTTTATGTTATGCAAATTGAGAGATGCCAAAAGAATAATCAGTTGAGCACTGGCATAATCATTGCACCAAGCAAGGTGTAATCTGCATGATAAATGCATGACTAGAGGCACTGAACCTCATTGCACTATGGTAGAGCTGTTATAACAGCAATCTCTAAACCCGCAGCAGCTGTATCTGAGATAAATTTTAGAAGGCAAAGTAAAGTTCTGCTTGTAAAAAGTAAGTGCCAATTTTTACAAATACATTTTGTCAAGTATGGCTGCTTTTAACCATTACTGTATAAAATGGAAGAATCCTAGAAAATGCAAGGCAAGTGGACCAGGAGGCCATTAACACTTTTTCTAGTTCCCATCCTAGACCTTATCACCCTTTTCAAGTATGGACAGGACAAACATACCAAGGCTGTATTATTTATGAATACCCATCCAATTACACAGCTTAATTTGAGGCGGAAGTTTTTTTCCAGAGAAGGTGTAGGGACTGTATGGCAAATCTATCTCTCCCTCTTGTTTTGTTTGTTTAAGTAGATTAAGGTCTCTGGACTTAGTATTTGTAGGACTGTTTGGTGTAAGAAGATCCCTTATGGCCAGATAAGGGGGTACATATTACCACTAAAGATTCTATGGGATATGAATACAGGGACAGAGCTTCCAGTCTCTCCTTGTATCTCAGGTTTTAAGTCCTTAATCTTTGTAGTTAAGATTCTCTTTAGTCTTTCTAGTTGCTTGATGTGTCTAGTGAGATACATCACAAAGGGAGCACTGTATTCTCTGATGGGCTTAATCAGTGTGGAAAACATTGGTGGGGGGAGGACTTCTTTTGATCTTGAACATGTACACTTTTAATGAGTTGTACAAGGTAAAAGGCATTTTAACCACCATTGCAACATGATGGCAAAAGAGGGAGTTATCCACCCGTGTTCCAAGATCTCTTCGTACATTCTCTTTTTAAGGTGGGATGTTGTCTATACTATAAGCTGGAGGGAAAGACCATTTACCAAATACAACAATGTTGCACTTTTTGTCATTTACTCTGAATGTTGACGGTGCCTATGCATCAGAAGGAGACTTGAGGAAAACAGCCCGTGTTTAATCATCAGTAAATTTGGCAGAGAAATAGATGCTGAATATGACAGGCCACTAGACAAGTCCCTGGGGAACTCCACTAGTCACCTTCATGCTCTCTGAAGAAGCACCCTACACCCTTACTGTGCAAGTTCTGTCCTTCATCCAGTCTGCAATTCATTTAACTGTATAGCAGACCAATTTGGAGTGCATTTAGAATGCCTTGGTAAGGTCTAGGTTTACTGTATGGACAGTGCTGTGGATAGAGTGCTCGCTGTCCACTGCCTATGTCATAATCTTGAATAAGTTTACCATATTCAACAGACAGGATCTACCCTTGGCAAATTTAAACTGCTGGGGGTCAAGCCTGATAATACTTTTGATATCAGCATTAGTCAGGTCTGAAATTATATGCTCCATTGTTTCACATATAAAACCTGGCAAACTGATGGACCTGCAATTGCCACGGTCAGTGGTTGTGCCACCCTTGTGAAGTGGTATCACCACAGCCTGGGGGACAAAGCAAGCTGCTAAGCTCATGTTGAATACATTAAGGGGTGGGTCTGCCACTGCTTGTTTAGTGTTGTTTATTAGGTCATCCGGGTATATTATCAGGTGTAAAGGGGGAAGTATTTTTCACTTTAGAAAGCACTTTTAGTAAACATTCTTTGCTAATAACTGGGTGACACCTGCATTGGAATTGTTTGCTAGCATGTTGGTAATGTTGTACTTTTTGACATAATTTAAGTAAGATTCCCAATGCTTATAAGTGTTTTGGAAAGGTGTGCTGTTGGGGGGGGGGTGCAGAGATAAGGTGAATTTTGTGTTGAAGGATTGCTAAGCATAATGGGATCCATACCCATTAGCAAATAATCAGGGCACAGTTCAGCACTTTGTGGCTGACCTTTTGATACCTCTTTCACTTAAGAAAAGTTGATTGTATACATTACAATTATGTCATTTTCAAAAAAAATTAACCCTGAGAGAAAAGAAGAAAAACAGTGATGTCACCTTGGTCAGTTGAAATGTTATAGGTATTGTTTTGTGGGGAACATTTGTTCAGTAAAAGTATGTGCATGACATTAATTAACATTAATTAAAGCGTATGGATGCATATATATATATATATATATATATATATATATATATATATATACACACACACACACACACACACACACACACACACACACACACACACACACACACACACACACACACACACACACACACACACACACACACACACACATATATGTATATACACACACACACACACACACACACACACACACACACACACACACACACACACACACACACACACACACACACTATATGGACACAGGGGGATCGGTGCTATAAGTATTTAGTTGAGCCACTCATGAGCAAGACTGCTAATTACACTGGTTTCCATGACTACAGAGCAATGCTTAAAAACAGGAGAAGCAGAAACACATTTCAGACTCTGGTCAAAAGACAGCATGTAAGCTGAAGTTCTCCCTCTTTTTAATTTCTCCAAGTCTTTTGGGTTTTTAATATCATGATGGGAAGGGACCCCCTTTCTAAGTCAAAGTATGATTAACATTCATGAAATTAGCAATGTTTCAATCTTTGATGTTAGCCAGAAGTGATCTTTGCAGCATCCACAATGTGCCCAGTAATGACTCCTTCTGCAATTTGTATGGAGTTACATGTATGGGTAACATATCTAAGTACAGTTGTAAATTCTTATTTATAAGACCCGTTGCTCCTACTACTGCTGGAACTGTATGGGTATCGTTCTTCCACATTGCCCTTGTTTCTGCTTGCAAATCATGGTATTTTATGACTTTGTGTCTCATTCTACATACGACCCTATAGTCGCGGGGTATAGCAATTTCAATTTTCTCTTCTTTTATGGACTACTATAGCTGGTTTTCTTGCATCTATTTTTTGAACTGCTGCTAATGGATGATCCCATGTGATATAAACTTCATCATTTTCTATGATGCTTTGTGGCCAGTGTTTTTCTGCTACTTCAATATTATAATGTTTTGCACATTCCCCAGTGCAACAGTCTTGTCACATTATTATGCCTTTCAGTATACAGTCCTTCTACCATCAGTATGTCACAACCAGCAACAAGATGTGTGACTGTTTCCAATTCTGTTTTACGAAATCTACATTTGTCTATTTCTCCCACATGTTCAATGGACTTTGTAAAACAACATGTCCACTATCTTGGACTATCAATATTAACCTTCTGTCTTTTGGTTGAAATTCACCTCTCCTTAATGATTCCTGCATTTGATCCTGACCAACATGAGGTTGTTCTAAGAGTTTCTATACTGGCAACTATATGCAGTTTCCAAATGTCTTTCGTTCTCATCTGATCCTTCACCATATATCCTTTCTTTTGTTTTTTGTCATATTCAGTTTCTGCCTGATTTTTATCTACTTCTGGTTTGATTTCCATTCCCACTTGACAGTGATTTGTTTCTGCTAAACTAAGCAGGGAAGTCATCTTAGACTTATTCTCTTCATGTTTCAAAACTTTCACTACATTTAGGTCTTGTGAGGTCAGCAAATATGTATGTAGTCCTACGAATGCAGATCTATACATATAATCAGTTTTGAGGAGGCCCATGCCTCCTTCAAACTGGGGAATATATAATCTTGCTATGCACTAATTTTTATAAATCATTTAATGAATATAAAGCGTCCTTCTTGTTTTCCTGTCTAACCTATCCAACTCCTTTTGGGGCCAGTCAGTCACTCCAAAACTGTAAGTAAGGAGAGGAAGAGCAAATTGGTTTATAGCTTGTACTTTGCTCCTAGATGTTAATGCCATTTTCAGTATTAATTTAAGTCTTCTAAAATATTCCTTATTAAGTTTTATTTCCATTTGTTCATGTTTTATTGTTGATCCTTTATCAGTTCCCAAATACCTATATACTCTCTCTTGCTCAAGCTCTTTCATATCACATTCTTGTCCCAGAGTGATCTTTTCTTAGTGCTGCAGCTTTCCTGCTTTAAAGGTTTCTTTTGCACATTTATCAAGACCAAATGACATCCTTATATCATCTGAAAAAGTTTTGACCACTTGCAGTTGCGCATTCACTTCTTCATTTGATTAACTATTCAGTTTAAGTAATCTACAAAAAGAAGATGAGAAGACTTTACACTTCGTTGTTCTCTGGGAGGCAAACTGTAGCCATGACCTAATCTGTTCAGTAGACAACTTAATGGGTTAAGGGCAAGACAAAATAACAGGTTCCTATTAGATGACCGAAGATGCATTCTTTCAAATGCATCTTGGTTGAATTTGAAAATACAGAAAGGCAAAATGATGAAGCGGCATGTAAGCCACGTCTGTCACTTTTCTGTTTTCATCACTGTAGTATGATCTTGGAGTTGGTATATTTAAGTAGGGGGGTGTGGGGGGCACAGCCTCCCACTTTATGTTATGTTTTAAGTGTTTTTTTTTTTTTTGGAACAGAGATTTTTTTCCCTTGGAAAAAGTCGCTGTTCTAAGCGTTCGAGTTTGTAAGCTTTCACTTACATGGGGTTGATAAATCATCATTTGCTTTTCTAAGCGTTCGATGATTTAATATAGACCCAAAATAACAGTGGTGACAGAGAGTCACCCTGGAATACCCCCTTTGAATTTTAATCCCTGGAGTAATAATTTATGCTTTATCATGGCTTAAATGCAAAGTGCTTTGTCACTGTTTCATGGTCACTGTAATGCAATTGATCAGTGTAGGGTATATCATATACATTTTTAAGCATTCTTTTATCTACGAATGTGGGATACTGTCAAATGCTTTTTATAGTCTGTCCATGCTATACTTTGATTTTTTGTTCTTCATTGTGACTTTATTTAGCAACAAATAATCCTTTGTTCCATATGACTTTCTTTTATTACCCTTTTGTTCTACTATCATTACTGAGTTTTCTTCTAAATGACTATAAACTTTGCCAGCATCAATTTCAGGGTACAGTTTATACATCATCGGAAGGCAAGTTATTGGTCTATAGCTTTTAGGATAGCTGGCAGATTCACTGTTAAATAGGAGCATTGTTTTTCCTGTTGTTGATCTGGCTGGTGTCTGGCCAGGGTGCACATATAAATAGTTCTTACTCATACCTAACTCTTCATGTAAAGATGTCCATACTTTTAGCCATAAGTTAGGTACTGCATCTGGAACTGGGGTTTTCCATTTAGAAGCTTTTTTTAACTTTGTTTCAGTCTCTGTGGCCGTTACTTCATCTCATTTCATATCCTGTACATTTGAGTTTCATATTCTGTCTTTTACTTCTTCTATCCATTTAACATATTTGTTATGTTCCACAGGATCTTCATAGATATTTCTCCAAAATGTATCTATTTCTCATTTTTTTTCTTTTTGGTGGTGTTTCAATTCCTTTTGCCTCATTTCCCAATTATCTATAACATTTTTGGGGGTCATCAGTAAATTGCTTATTTTGTACTTTTCCTTTATATTTATCTGCATATCATTTAAGTTTTTCTGCATGTGCTGATACTTTTAGTTTATTATTTGTGATAGTGCATGATAGATCCTGATCTGTTCTGATACTGCACATTGCCTATCTCATGTCTATCTTTCTAAGTATTTTGTTGATCTGTTCCCTCTTATATACATTTCTAACAGTGACACTTCTTGTCTTAATTGCTTTATAGTTTTGTCTGTTCGATACCTCCATGATGGCATTCAACTTCTCCCCTTCCTTTCCCTTACTACTATGTGTTTTTGTGGTAAGACTTTATTTCTTATTAGTTTAGCTGCACAGTAATATAGCCTATTTACTTCTGTTATATCACATGAATCTATGGACAGTCTGAATTACTGTGTTCATTTGTTTTATCAGTCTTCTAACATGTTGGGTTTTATTGACTTTCTGTAGTCTATTGTTTTCATTGATCTTAATATATCCGTCCATTTCTATCAGATCAAGCAACTCTTCACTTAATTTTCTTCTAAACTGTGGGTGCATTCTTTGTTCTCCATTTCCTGTGGGCATTCTATAGAAAGTTCCAGAGCATCTTCCTGTGCTCTCTTCAGTTTCATCCTGTGTCATCCATTTCTCTTTCATATGGGAGCACACTGGCCTATCACTCCACAACACTGACTGTGTCAGAGTTGCCACAGTTTCCTGTTCCTTCTCTTGTTGTGCTTCTCCAACTGAATGTTTATACTGGTTTCTTATTAAAGACTCTAAAGTATCTTCATATGTCAGCTAATCAGATCTTTCCCATTCCCTGGTTTCTCCTTAATTTAGGGATCTGTTGCTCTAGCCTCCTATGATGTTATCTGAGTTAGATTTTCTACACTAAATCCTTCACTTCACGGATAATCCATAACCCCAGTTTCTATTTCTTTAACTTCTTCAATACTAATCCTAGTTTCTATTTTCCACTTTGTTTTCTAATTTTTGTATTGTAAAATTTTCCATGCCTGGATGCTTTTGCCTGTATTTCTCTTCAAATATCTTTGGTGCTGCCCTTTTTATATTGATTACTTTTGCTTTCTCCCTTGCATAACTATTGCACCATATTAAATCTCTTTTTCTTTCCCATGTCCCTATTTCTTCTTCAGATGTCTCTTGCTCTTCCTGTTTCTCCTTATTTTGGGGACTCATTGTTTCATCATGCTGTGATGTAACCTGTGTTAGACTTTCTGCACTAAATCTTTCACGTTGCAAGTATTCCTTAACTTCATCTTCTATTTTTTTTTAAGTTTCCTTTATTAATCTTGGGTTCTACGTTCCCTTTTTGTGATCTTATTTTTTATTGTGAAATCTTCCATATCAGGATGCCTTTGCCTGTATTTCTCTTCAAATATCTTTCAGGCTGGCTTTTTTGGGTTGATGAATTTAACTTTCTCCTTTGCATAAATATTGCACAATATCAGATCTATCTTTCTTTTCCATGTCCATATTTGTTTTTACACATTTCAAAAGTTTCTAGAGTTTGTTCTTTATAATTTTTGCACTTCCTCAGTTGCTTCTTTTTCCAAAAGGCACAAGGTTTCTTGGTTTATTTAATGTTTTTCATACATCTGTTGTATTAATGAACACAATTTTTTCTTTGAAGCTTCTGACAGTTTTTCTTGTGGAAGTAATTTTCTTTCCTGTAATTTGTTTCTTAATCTTTTGTATATATTCTGTCTGAAAAATGTTGGGCTTCTTGCATAATAGTAACAACAAATAATTTATTTATTATCCTCAATCTATTGTCTTTATGTTTTTTTTTGCCCTATCAGTATTTATGATTTTTGTGGACTGCTACTTCATTCTACATCAGGGGGGCATCCTCCCATGGTCCTGGCCTAGCCCCATTGCAGGAATGTTTCAGTGTCTTGAGGATTCTACTCTGTCATTTTTTTTCCATTCCTGGCACCAGTGCACCTACCAGAATCAGGCACTTTTTATTCTGCGTCTTGTGCACTCAGCTATTTTTTTATTATTTGTAACCTACTTCTATCCATGATATATGCTATATAAAATGGAGTCTATATATCAGTGTCATCTTGGTGAGATTTTGTAAAAAACAGGGTCCACTTCATGGAGGTACTCACCAAGATTTGAGGATGAATTCAGTTCCAGCAATACTACTCTTCTTTGCTTGCTGATTTATCTTCTCTTCATTCCGACCACTTTTCTCTCCATTTGGACCCCAAAAGATCTCTGATGTGAAGAATGAGGTGGTAAGACAGACCCTTCATCTCTATGAACAATGGCCCTTTGACCTGTATCCTGCTGACCATATCTACTGGGACTATGGCTGGCAAGATGGGGTAGCAGATGTTAATGCTTTTATTGGCCATGACCATAGTTATGAGATAGTGTGCCACAAGACCACTGACATAACATGCCACCAAACTAAGAGCTGAACAACTGGTATGACAAGGCAGGTCAGCAGGAGGTGGACCACCAAGTGAAACACCTCTCATGTAGATAGAAGAGTTTCTGGTTTCTTTTAGAGGCAGTGGCACGTCCAAATGGTCCATGGTGTGGTGCTAGATGTTGTGGCAGAGCATGAGTGGCCAACAACACAATCTACTGGACATACACAATGTATGTAGACCTCTTTCTGTGTGACACTACTATTTATACCTCTCTACTGTACAGATTTTTGCAAAATGTACTGATTAGATTTTACCTCATATTTTGGTCTGTTTCTCATAAACATTGCTTCATCAAGAAACAGGAATTTCGTGAAAAAGAACTGGAAGAAAAAGAACAATTACCACAAGGGTCACTAGGTATTGTAGACTTATCATTTAAAATAGTAAACCTTTTGAGCTTTGAGTTAAATAATGATGAGCAACATCCTGAGCAAAGGTTGAAATTTTGTACCAGCCAGTAGAGCAAACAAATGTGATGTGATTAATTCTCTAAAAGATTATGTAAGAAAACTGAACTTTAGTTTTATGTTTCCCAATAAAAAAGATTGATTCAAATATGTTTTTTTCAGCATAGTGTTTATAATCCCCCTTTAAAAAAGGACCTGTAACTATTCATTATAGTATAATGAAGTATTGGTACCTAAGACTGATAGTATGTTCAAAAGATGAAGGAAATGGCTGATTCTGAATTTAATAGAAAAGCATCATTTTCAGAAGTGAAAAAAGCTTACTCATTTATAGATGCTCAGATAGAGGAATGGATCTTAAGTGGTCATATCACTGAACAGTTATGGCGATATTTTGTAGCTGAACTTCCAAGAATGAGTTGTATCTTTGGTTTACCCAAAATTCATGAAGACCTAGATGACCCACCCATGAGGCTAATAGTTGCTAATAACAAAAGTAAGACTGAAGCAATGGCGATATTTGTCGACAAGCATTTGCAGCAAGTTGTAGAAACTAGTACCTCTTATGTAAAAGACTCTTTTGATTTTAAAACTAAACTTGGTGTCCTGAGGTTACAGGAAGAAGATTTACTTGTTACCTTAAATATCAAATCCATTTATATGGTAATACCTAATAATTAAGTGATGTAGATGGTAAGGTTTGAGTTAATTAAATCTAACAAATTTTTTAAACATATAGTAACCCTTCTCATGGAGATTTTGGATTTAATTTTAATTTATAATTTTTTTGAATTCAACAATAGCTTGTATCATCAGGCCAGTGGAGCAGTGATGGGTGATGCTATGGCCCATAGCTATGCAAATGTTTTTATGCATGGGTGGGAGAAGTTCAATAGTTTTCAAAGTACTTATACGAGATATATTATTTTTTTCAAATGTTTTATTGATGATGCTTTTTTTTTTATTTGGAGAGGTGGTACAGACTTATTATGTGAATTTTTAGATTATTTAAATAATGTTAGCTCCTTTTCCTCTAACTTCAGTCTTACTAATGTTAATTATCTTGATGTGACTGTATTTAAAGAGGGGAATAGATTAACAACCACAATTTATAAGAAGGATGTTCAGAATAACAGTTATTTATACTATGGGAGTATGCACCCTAAAAAAACTAAAATCAATAATGCCAAAGGGCAATTAATAAGGGTTAATGAGTTAACTGACAGAGAAGATGACTTTCAAAAGGAAAGTATTAGTCTATGTCAAAAGTTTATAAGCAGATTATCCCGAGAATTTAGTAAGAGAAATATATAATGAAATTTGTAGCAGAAGAAAAGGTGCAACAAAGAAAGATATTTATACTACACAGGTAGACTATAGAACTTCTATGCAAGTTACAAATAGTGTGGATGCTGAAGCTATTAGAAACATTATTTTGGTTAATTGGAATTTGTTTAATTGCCATCCTGAAATTATGAAAGTAGTAGGAGATGTCCCTGTGTTTGTACAGGAGAAAGGAAAAAGCCTTAACATTTTATTTCAAAGTAAAATGAAGCTCCCACAAAATAAATGTACTTATTCAGGCATGTACAAATGCCATAATTGTAATTTGTATCAGTTTTTGCTTACTGATGTGAAAGAAATCTGTATTAATGGTTTCAATATAGAAGTGAAAGGAAAGTATACTTGTAAATCTGGATTTGTTGTTTGCTTAGTGTTGTGTATTTCATGCAATTCCTTCTATGTTAGTTGTAGTACTAAGGAATTATACAAAATATTGTACGGACATAAATATGCTGTGACAATAGGGGATGTAAAAATTGCTCTTGGGAAACATTATAAAACCACTAAATGTAAAATTAATTTCAAGTTTTTAGTTTTGGATTAAGATAGATGCTTTGAAAAAATGTTTAATGCTGAAGAGGAACTTGGGTGGTTAGAGTATCTTTGGCAAGTAAGGTTAAATGCTTGCTATCCACTCAATGATAGAGAAGATTGTGTTGCCTTTCTTAATAGGAAAGGGTTAATGCATTAGTCAGACAAGTGTCATGTGATTTTATTAAAAGCTGCCTATATATTGTTTGTGTTTAACTGCATTACTCAGTCTGAAGAAGTCTTATGAGTTAAGATGAAAGCGCTCACTGTTTAATGTCTTTTTGGTAATAAATTATTGTTTGTTTTTTATTCCGGATTTTTATTTTATTTCTCATAAATCTTTGTTTTTTGACAAATCATTGGGAAGCTCTAAGGATTAAAGTCACTAAATAATGACATGGATTTGAGTTTCAGACTTCATATCCTTTAGAAAAATGCATGCTAACACAAACATCCTGTCATTCTAGAAACTTTCTAAGTTAATAAGAGCAGTATTTAAAATGTGTCCCTATTTGCGCACCTTTGTCCCCCAATTATTTCAGGCTTTGTCCAAATTTCTTGTACTAGGAGGTTGAGAGGTATGCTGCCATTAAATCCTTTGAATCCTTTGGTCACAGTCCGCTCAAGTGGGTCATGATATTTCAGACTGGTACCTAATTTTCTCCGTTCCTTTTTTAAAAGATCATCTTTCTAGTTCTTTTATCTCAATTACAGTTGATTTATATTATTCCATTTTCTTGTAATCACTTGTTTTGGTAGTCAATAGCATTACAACTAATAAGACCTTGCTATGCAGAGGCAATTCAGATCCTTTGCCCAGCTCTAAAGAATAATTTCCTTACTTACAGCCATTTGCTCATCCAGCATTACTGACAGAGTACTGTGTAGGGAATTTTTAAAATTTGCACACTTGTTACACCCCCAGGATTTGCTATCTCTTTTCTGTCACACCTCCAGGATTTGCTATCTACTTTAGTAAAATTGTCTGAAGTCTGCTTAGAATATAAAATACCTATGCAAACACTTCCAAACAAAAATCCTAAACCTTTTAGATGTTGCCACATGTTTGGCAGCCACACAGATGCATTCACATCGTGCCTTTGTAATTTGCTTTTCCAGTCTCTGTTCCCAATTTAACTTCCTCTGATTGGTATTTATAGTTATCGTGTAATATTTTATATTCCCTACTAATTTTCTCTTTTTAACAGTTCTAGACTCAGCTAAAACCACTACAAGAGATGATCTTTCTCTTAGCACTCCCCATATCCTTATCTCTTTGGCTGTATTCTGATATCAGTCTCTGATAAGGAAGGCAGTGTCTAACCTGCAATCCAAAGTTCTGCTTGGCCTCACCCCAGTCTACTGCCTTTTGCTCTCCAGTTGTTTACTCCCAGTACCTTGGTTCCTTTGCCAACTTTCTTCAGTAAATTCCAACCCCATCTTTCTGTTTTCTATACCCCAACTCACACCCATCCCTACTGGTAAAATTTCCTTTCTCCAATCCCATTTTGAATTAGTTCTTACAATACTTTCGACAACTTTATAAATATGATGTTCTATATGGATGTTGCTATCCTTCTTAAGGATCTGCATCCAGAATTCTTCTCTTGCCATATTTCTCGAATATCCAACATTTCATCATCATCCTTTTCCACTTTGATGTATAACATTTTACTTCTGTTTGTGCTGTAGTCAGTTTTTCTCTTTTGCTCTTTTCTGATTTCTTTATTATTGTTAGGTTATTTATGAGGATTTTGATTTTTTCATTGTTAATTCTGATGTATTTTGGGGGTTTGAGGTTTGATTTAAATTTTCTTTCAGGATCGGGGCCATGCTTGCTTTGGTGTAGTGGAATTATTTTTTGTACAAGCTTGCTGATCATTAGTAAATGGAGTTTCACCCTCATCCACAATATTGTCTGACTACAGAGTTTAGTTCAGGGTGTGCACATATTTCTCTTCCTCTGAAAAATGCTTTCTTTGTGATGTGTGTGTGTGTGTCTGTGTGAGTGTGTGTGTGTGTGTGTGTGTGTGTGTGTGTGTGTGTGTGTGTGTGTGTGTGTGTGTGTGTGTGTGTGTGTGTGTGTGGTATAATGATCACTATCATATTTATTAATGTATGCTAAATCTGTGTGTCATCTATATAAAGAGTGTATATTTATTCTGTGCAAAATATAATTGATAGAAATAACCTGACACCACAAATATGTCAGCAGTTTCAGGAGGTGTGCTGTGATAGAGAAGAAACAACCTGAAGGAAGCCAAGACTATCTAGAGATATTCTGCTGATTGGTTCAGCCATATGGAAACTGAGTTAATCTATTTTTGGGACTAATACTAAACTACTATGAGTGGCTGCATTTTTTGTGTGTGTGTGTAATTTTTGTTTCACGTGCCAAAAAGAGTTTGCACTGCTGAAATGTTAATTCTGTCTTCTGTATTAATAAAATTACATTATTTTATGGGCAAGGTGCCTCTGCTGCCTTGTTTAGATATTGGTGAGGGCAGCATGCAAAAATGGCACACAAATGTCTGTACCAACATGGATTTTGAGTGTATTTCCACTGCCTGAAATCTAAGCAATGTTTTTGCTCCAGCTGAAGAGACAGCAGTATCATGGTGCTGATTAGGGGGTTTGTTTTGCTATGGAGTTTATCTTTTCTGTGCCAAGATGAAAACAGTAGCAGCTGATTGAAGCTATTACTACTGAAGTTGAGGGAATGGTCATAGTGGCAAAGTCTAAGGATATGACAAAGAGAGTTCCATGTCTTAACCAACTAACCAAGGAGGAAGACATTGAGGCATGCTTTGTGACCTTCAGATAATACACTGCCAAGGAGGATGCTACAGGAATGCCCTTAGCCCACCTAACTGGTGAACTGTTAAAGGCCTTCATGGACACAAAAAGTACTGAATATGAGGGCTATGATAAGGTAAATAACCACTGTTAGCTTGACCTAAGACACAAACTCAAAGATTCATACCTAGAAACAACAGCAACAATTCAAATATGCAATTTAAAGCATGATCTTACATTATAGTTAGATCATAATGGTTAATATAATAAAAATAAAATGATTGAAATTTTAGCCATTGATATAAAAGGTCTTTGACTGTTACATTAGGAAAATGAATGTTTTAATCTTGACCATAAGGATGCAGATTTTTTTTATTTTGGAAGATGATGTGTTGTATAAACCAATATTTAAAGCTCAACAGTCTAAACTTATGGTAAAATCTGTGTCATATTTTGGTAACAAACAACATTTATTAACTGCAGATATGTTCTGTTTTAAATTAGGGAGGATATAGCCATATAGCTAGAGTTTGTACTTGTAATCACATAATATGTATATCCGCTCCTAATTTCCCCCTTTTTAACATCAGCTTATGTTCTAGACTCAGCTAAAAACTCTATAAGAGCTGGTCTTTCACTACCTTATACCTGCCTGCTGCAACCATCAATGTGGTATCTAAACAAGGCAGCAGAAACACTTTGGCCATAAAATGATGCTATGCTGTGAAAACTGTTGTGATGACAGAAGGTACTGCCAGCACAGCCAGCTGGAATTTTATAAATAATTATATATCATTTATGAATATCAACCTGATTTATACAAGACGCTTGTGTTATGCATGTATCAGAACTGTATGTCTTGTATATATCAAACAGATTTGCACAGATGTTTGTGCCGAAAAGGTATCTGTAAAATGCTTGTGTTTGAAATGTATCCACAGTGTGCCTTACTAGAGAGAACAGAAATATGCATGCACTATTGTAACTCTTTAAGTGTATATGTTTTAACAGAGGAAACTGGAAGGTTAACCTTAGTCCACCAAACTTTAAAATATATTTGAAATTAAATCACTTGATACACTAGGCCATAAAGATGCTATCTCACAGATTTCAATGCAGCCAGAGACACAAAGTCAGTACCAGGAAGCTTTCTGTATTGTCTTTGGAGTTGCTCTGGAAATGTGGAGGTATAAAATTATTTTATGACTTCTAGCAGCTGCCATAGATATGAGCAAAAGGCCTTCTGTGTATATTTTTACAGGTAGGTGCTAAATCCAGCCAGCTTCCAGCGACGGGGGTTTGCATGGGAACTATAAGTCAGATGACCAGAAGTGATGCCATTCTGCAAGTTATCCCAGAAGTAAAATTGTAGATATTATTTTGAGAAGTCTCTTAGTGAGACTGAACATTCTGTTTCTGTCTTGGGCCTGACAACAAGAAGGACCATTCACCACATCATCATCTGCCTTGCTCTATTAAGTACGTTGGGAACAATAATTCTCTTAGATTCAGTCAGGAATATAGTGAAGCTTAGTTTAGATATTGTTTTCTTTATTTGTCTGCATCTGTCCTTCAATGTTATTTTAAATATTTCCTGTGGTTTTGAACTATGTTGTCACTGTGAATATATACCTAGAATTTTCTTATTCTTTTATTATTTATAATTAAATATATTTAAACCTTTCATTGCGGCTTATCTTTGTAGAGATATATAAGTTTTGAGAGTATTTACATATTTATTTGGTGACACTGTATAGGCCACTCCTAATAGCCTTGCTCTTGGTCAAACTATCATTTGCATTAATATTAATTTCACTCAATATATTGGGTACCCTTGTAAGGGTATTAAGGTAGTTGGCAGGAGTGTCTGGTGGCAGTGGTAACTACCTTATAGTCTGGGCAGAAGGGGACATAACTAGTAAACCTGTGCCAGCCTTTCCCAGGTGTGTGTGTGTGTGTGTGTGTGTGTGTGTGTGTGTGTGTGTGTGTGTGTGTGTGTGTGTGTGTGTATGTGTGTTCAAATCAAATCTCCAAGAGTGTGTGTCAGCTGCTTGGGCAGGGACACAAATCACTGGTTGGACAGAGAGGGTGCTGGAGGTCTTGGCTTAGAAACTTCACTGAGAGCTCAACTCTATAGCTGTGCCAGTGGGGAGTCTTACTGGGGATATGGCAAAAGAGAAATAAACCAGCCCCAGACTGACTGTGTTCCTCATGTGCTCTTAATGGTAATTGTGCTTGATTATGCTTGTTGCAGAGAACTGCATCTGGAGATACTGTGTGTGTACCTATTATCCTCCCAGTGAATGTTCCCCACAGGTGCCAATGGTGAGGATTGAGGCTCCTTGATTACTGACCCAGAGGTGGGATGTCACAACTGTAACCACTGAAAAGCATTCTACTGACAATTCTGATCCTATGAAGTGTGACAACTTGTCAGCTTTCCGCTATTCTGCAACGGCAAAGATAATTAAGTGTAATGCTTAAGTTAATGACAGTGAGCTGTAGCAACTACGTATAATTACATTTATAACATGTGCTATATATTTGTAAAAGGAAGACCCTTACTAAAAAGGCGTCATGGAGATGAGCAACAGTACCCCATTACTCAACTAGAAATGCAAACAGTAGTTTGAAATGTAGTTCTCCGTGTTGCTTCAGTTTCCATTTTAAGAAATTACACAATAATAACAAAATACTTTCTTCACTTCAAAGAATTATGGTGGCAGTGGAAAGAAGGTAATCATTTGACAGACAACCTTATCAGTTGTGGGGGTGGGAAT
>NC_056734.1:341304292-341396792 GCF_019279795.1 Protopterus annectens
CATGGCATCTATGAAACATTAATTTATTTATTTTTATTTTTTATCATCATACGATTACTGTCAGCATTTACGATGATTATTATATTTAGTTTGAGAATTTTTATGACTCGATTTCTTGATGGTTTTAGACTCTATTATGTGAAATGTTACCATGCAAGCATTGTACATTGTAGGTGCTTTGGAATACAACTTTAAATCATTTGATTAATTAATTGTTTGTTTCTGAGGTTTTCAATTAATGATAATTCTTATAATGTTAGCATTTGCCTAGTTAATTGAGATCTGATGAAGCGTTCCTGGGTAGTACGCTAAAGTGCTTATCTTGTTTGCATTAAAAAATTTTCATTTTAATTTTCGTTGTGGTCCGCTATCGTTTTTATTAGTCATTTTATATATTTTTTTTCTTACGAAGGTGGACCTTTAGGTAACAGCGTTTTACCATTTGGCATTATTGTAAACCTATATATATATATATATATATATACACACACACACACACACACACACACACACACACACACACACACACACACACACATGCCTATAGTATACCAGAGAATGAAAATTCATGAAACATGAGATCATCAACCATACTATACTGGAAATGGAGTGTTGGAGAGAAGTTAACTCTGTGGAGATGCTATAGAATCTGTGCTTATTTATGTGTGTGTGTGTGAGTGTGAGTGTGAGTGTGTGTGTGTGTGTGTGTGTGTGTGTGTGTGTGTGTGTGTGTGTGTGTGTGTGTGTGTGTGTGTGTGTGAATATGTATCTATATATATATATATATATATGTGTGTGTGTGTGTGTGTGTGTGTGTGTGTGTGTGTGTGTGTGTGTGTGTGTGTGTGTGTGTGTGTGTGTGTGTGTGTGTGTGTGTGTGAATATGTATCTATCTATCTATATATATATATATATATATATATATATGTGTGTGTGTGTGTGTGTGTGTGTGTGTGTGTGTGTATATATATATATATATATATATATATGTGTGTGTGTGTGTGTGTGTGTGTGTGTGTGTGTGTGTGTGTGTGTGTGTGTGTGTGTATATATATATATATATATATATATGTGTGTGTGTGTGTGTGTGTGTGTGTGTGTGTGTGAGTGTGTGTGTATATATATATATATATATATATATATATATATATATATATATATATATAGATATATATATAGATTTATAGATATATAGATATAAAGATATGGTACTTTTTTCTCAAAAACTTTGTATTGATTACCAACTGTAACATTAGTTATAAATACAATTGTCTAAATAAATAAGAAGTTATAATAAACTATATACAGTATTTACAAGTGTCCTGAATAAAGTGAGAAAACCAATCTGAGAAAATATGTAAGTTACACATTAAGAGTCTATATCCATTTTTCATGTTTTAATAACTTTACAGGTCTTTTGGTCTATGCTCACAGTACAGGAAGACATCAAAAACTATATACCCAGTACACTAACTTTTATTAGAAAACGTGATATTAATTTAAAAGGAATGCTCGAGCAACACTCCAGCACTAAGAACATTTATAGTACCATGGCCCCCTATAGGAAGAAAGGGACCTTTAAATGCGGTACTTGCAGACAATGCAAGTACTTATTAAATGCTGAAAAAATTTTCATCCCAGCTAGGAATTGTACTTTGGGAGCATTGGGGCACCACAATTGTAATACAATGGGTATAGTCTATTTAGGTACATGTACATTTTGCCATGGTTTTTATGTTGGGAAAACCATCAGAACACTTAGAAAACGAATATATGAACGCATATATGAAATTGAAAAAAAGAAGAATACAAATGCTTTCTTCAAACACTCTCTCATTTGTGACAACATGAGTTTAAAATTTTTTGTTCTAGAACAAGTTACCAGCGACCCCAGGGGAGGTGACTGGGAAACTTATTTGGATACTAGAGAGTTAACCTGGCAAATCAAATTAGATGCTTCAAGGAAGCCAGGTATGAATGAGAGCATTAGTATCAACAGCATATTGAAAATGAGAAGAAACAAAGTATAAACTATTTGTTAACTTTCCATGTGATGTGTACATGTATAAATTTTTACGATAGTGTGAGTATAATTTCATTTCATTTTTTACATAATTTTTATTTGTTTATATAAAAATTCTTTTTTGCTTTAAAAATACATTTACACAAACAAACTTTGGAGGAAACAACCATTGTTTTACAAACTATTATTATTTATGACATTCCTTTTTTAACTTTATACACAAAATTTACAGTTAAAATAACTTTATATAGAATGTTATGGTTATTATTACTGTTACTATCATTTTTATCAACTTTTTATTGACATGTTTTTTAACAGTTGGACATTTAGATATTAAATTAATTTATTTATTAACTTATTTATCTAGGAACAATTAATATAACAGTTAAACTACAATGAAATTAGGAAAGATTAATTTATGATTTATGTTTACAACTTGATGCGGCTGAGATTTTATATTTGTATTACTGCCAGCACATTTGCTTAAATGAAGTAAAACGCTAATAGGAATTTGACACTACTGCACTTTAAGAGGTGATTGTTTTATTTCAATTGACAATTTAACAGTTTAATTGGCCGATTAACAAATGTATAAATATTGAGAGGCCATAATAGTATTTTTAACCTTGAAAAAGCCTGGAAGTGTCCAGGCGAAAGCGCTTGGTGTTCGTATTTGTTTATTAAAGCTTTTGTGGTGGAATTATCGGGTCTACTATCACTTATTTTGAAGGAAGGATTTTGTACTTTTCAGCTGGAATTCCTTTAAATTACATGGTTTGAGTTTTTACATCTTTTGAGGCTGGTTTACAGACATCCTCTGCTACATACTTCAAGATTTTTACCAGCTTTGTGTTGACTTGGGACCAGGCTTGGTGCGTTGTTCCTGTTCCTGTTTTACTTGCTTCAATCCGCTCCGTTAGTTCCTTGTTGTCATGGCGGAAGAACCACCAGTCACGGACCTACTCAACACACCCCTTATTCTAAGGGAAGACAGTGATGAAACTCCGGTCACTCGATCGGAGTTTAATCAGGTACTCGCTTTATTGACTAATATTAATAAGGCACTTACGGGGCAGTTGAACCCTGATGTTTCGGATTCCTTGTTTCCTCCGGGAAACCAACAACAAACATTACCGCTGCAACAGAGACCGCGTAAGGCGCAGGAGCCGAATGGCAATGCTTGCATAAGCGGTTTTTCAAGAACTGAGTCAGCTTATGAAAAAGAGGAGAATTCCAATAACAGGGCACCGAATGGTGAAGCACCGGACAACCTATTTAATTTTAAAAAATGGACAGAATTCCGACCGGAGTTCAAAAAAGGTACTTTTCAGAGCAATGTTCAGCAGTTGGACGTTGACTTTGATTCTTTCAGTAACAAACTATATGCATACAAGAACTGCCAACTTGAAATCAGTTATTTAAAGGAATGTATTGATGTTAAAAGGGTGCCGAAAGGCCTTAGATGTTTTAAATTCCCTAACAATGCTACTGTTGGTTCAACTTTGCACACGCAACTAATTGAATTATTCAATCAAACTGGTTTAGAAATGTTGGACATGATGGTTAAGGATTATCAGAACAAGTGTAATGTATTTTTAGATGAACTTACTGTTCTTAATGACAACATTGTTCAGCACAAGAACTTTCTTAGACATAAAAAGAAATATGATGAAGTATTTTTTGAAGTGGATCAACATTGTCAGAAAGTTATTGACAGAAAAATCAAAAAGTTAGACAGAGACCTTCTAGAATATAGAGAAGGGAGAGCTTACCCGTTGGGGTTTAAACAGAATCAAGTTGTAGGAACTAATGATGTTGAATATGAGAAAAGAAATGAAGGTCAGAATGTCAGAAATTTACAAAACCCTGAACCTTTAAGGAGGAGTGAAAGAATAGCACAAAAAGAGAATAACAATGCTCCACAGGGTTTTCACTTTCCCCAGGGGAGACCAATGGGGAGGAACATGAATGCCCCATACCAACAAACATGGGGGAGGGCACGCAATTAGGTATTGGCATAAATAATGATGCTTTTTTAAATTTCACTCATAACACTAATTGCACTGTAGTTTCATCAAACAATTTCAACATCTACAACTACACTGACTTGGAGATAACTTCGGTATACTTTGAATTATTCACTAAAGGACTGAATTATGTACCAGCCAGACCTGCTTATATTCCTAAACTGTTGATTGAACTAAAACTGTTTATTAGGAACCTCAATCTTTCCCTATTTTTTAAAGGACAGCAAACTGCAAGTAACAGTATCACCAGGTCCAGTCTCTTTAACCCACCCCTACATCCGAGTTTAAAAATTTTCGAAGAACTGATTGAAAATACATTGAGGCTTAATTTATCAAACAGGCAGGTCCCTCCATCTAACTTCAATACAAACTTAATAGAAGTTATGAATTTGTTAAAAGAACAAAAAATTAGGGTCATGAAACCGGACAAAGGGGGTGGGATGGTCCTTATGACGACTTTGGACTATGATATGGCAATGCATGATATCTTGCAGGACTTTAACACTTACGAACAGGCCTTTGTCAATGAACTTAATGTTGCCCAAGCTAACATCAAATATATTTTGAAAGATCATTTACTTCAGGGGGTATTTAATGAAGAATTGTTTAATTACTTGAATGTCCCATATCCTAAAACTCCGACATTATTCGGGATACCTAAGGTCCATAAAGGAATTGTTCCATTGAAATTTAGGCCAATTGTGGCCGGAGCTAACAGCATTACGGAACCCTTAGGCAAATTTGTTGAATACAAAGTTAAATCATTAATTTCTAAGCTCCCTTATGTGTGTAAAGATTCTTGGGAATTTCTGGCCAGCATTCCACCTAATATTTGTAACAAAGACGTCTTGATGATCACCATAGACGTAATAGAACTTTTTCCAAGTATACCTCACGACAAAGGATTAGATTGGTTTTCTGACATCTTAACAAATTTAAGTGGTCTAAGTAACAACCAGATTAATTTACTGACAGAATTTATGGAAATAATTCTCAACAATAATTATATATTCTACAACGGAGAATACTTTAGGCAAAAAAGGGGGGTAGCCATGGGCTCCCCTTGTGCCTCATCCTATGCTAATATTGTTTTACACAAATGGGAGCTAACCTACATTCATTCATCTAAATGGAAACATCACATTCTCTTTTACAAGCGATACCTTGACGACATTTGTTTATTGTGGGAGGGACCTGAAGAATGTTTCCTGGAGTTTTTTGAATACATCAATACTACAACTGATTTTCTTTCATTCACATACGAGCTTAGTACTGATTCACTCCATTATTTAGATATCTTGCTTACTAAGGACAGTAAAGGAGAACACTTTGAGTCCACTATCTATAGGAAACCCTTATATTCCAACACATTTTTACACTTTGAGAGTTCTCATCCCACTTATACCAAAAAGGGAATTATAAGGAGCCAGTTGATTCGTGCATCGAGAATTTGTAGTACGATGGAAGCCTTTCTGAAGGAGGCGGCTACTTTAACTACCATGCTTACAGAAAGGGGTTACCCTATTCATTTAATCAATACTATTAGAGAAGAGATAATAGAAAAAAGAGATTCCAAGTTCCCACCCCTGCTCAGTAAGGGTCCTTTGTCCTTTAATAGTAGCAATGTAGCTAAGTATGACACACATAAAAGTTTTAGTTACACTTACACTCAAGACGCAATATTCATTGAAAACACTTTACAGGTCTTTTGGTCTATGCTCACAGTACAGGAAGACATCAAAAACTATATACCCAGTACACTAACTTTTATTAGAAAACGTGATATTAATTTAAAAGGAATGCTCGAGCAACACTCCAGCACTAAGAACATTTATAGTACCATGGCCCCCTATAGGAAGAAAGGGACCTTTAAATGCGGTACTTGCAGACAATGCAAGTACTTATTAAATGCTGAAAAAATTTTCATCCCAGCTAGGAATTGTACTTTGGGAGCATTGGGGCACCACAATTGTAATACAATGGGTATAGTCTATTTAGGTACATGTACATTTTGCCATGGTTTTTATGTTGGGAAAACCATCAGAACACTTAGAAAACGAATATACGAACATATATATGAAATTGAAAAAAAGAAGAATACAAATGCTTTCTTCAAACACTCTCTCATTTGTGACAACATGAGTTTAAAATTTTTTGTTCTAGAACAAGTTACCAGCGACCCCAGGGGAGGTGACTGGGAAACTTATTTGGATACTAGAGAGTTAACCTGGCAAATCAAATTAGATGCTTCAAGGAAGCCAGGTATGAATGAGAGCATTAGTATCAACAGCATATTGAAAATGAGAAGAAACAAAGTATAAACTATTTGTTAACTTTCCATGTGATGTGTACATGTATAAATTTTTACGATAGTGTGAGTATAATTTCATTTCATTTTTTACATAATTTTTATTTGTTTATATAAAAATTCTTTTTTGCTTTAAAAATACATTTACACAAACAAACTTTGGAGGAAACAACCATTGTTTTACAAACTATTATTATTTATGACATTCCTTTTTTAACTTTATACACAAAATTTACAGTTAAAATAACTTTATATAGAATGTTATGGTTATTATTACTGTTACTATCATTTTTATCAACTTTTTATTGACATGTTTTTTAACAGTTGGACATTTAGATATTAAATTAATTTATTTATTAACTTATTTATCTAGGAACAATTAATATAACAGTTAAACTACAATGAAATTAGGAAAGATTAATTTATGATTTATGTTTACAACTTGATGCGGCTGAGATTTTATATTTGTATTACTGCCAGCACATTTGCTTAAATGAAGTAAAACGCTAATAGGAATTTGACACTACTGCACTTTAAGAGGTGATTGTTTTATTTCAATTGACAATTTAACAGTTTAATTGGCCGATTAACAAATGTATAAATATTGAGAGGCCATAATAGTATTTTTAACCTTGAAAAAGCCTGGAAGTGTCCAGGCGAAAGCGCTTGGTGTTCGTATTTGTTTATTAAAGCTTTTGTGGTGGAATTATCGGGTCTACTATCGCTTATTTTGAAGGAAGGATTTTGCACTTTCCAGCTGGAATTCCTTTTAAATACATGGTTTGAGTTTTTACATCTTTTGAAGCTGGTTTACAGACATCCTCTGCTACACACTTCAAGATTTTTATCAGCTTTGTGTTGACTTGGGGCCAGGCTTGGTGCGTTGTTCCTGTTCCTGTTTTACATGTTTTAATGAGTGATAACATTTTCTCCCAAGGATTGTTGTTCCATTTTTTTAGGGATGATTCTCAGTTCCTTGACTTTAATTTCCCATATTACCATTTCTTTCATTAGACTTAAGAATTCTTCGAAGGTAGGTTCCAAAGAAGATTGCCATTTTCTTGTGATACATTTCCTTGCTACTGCACGTATAGTCCAAATAAGATATAAATCTTTTTTATTCATTTCTGATTTATCACTGACATTCAGAAAAATGAAATGTTTAATTAAAGTAAAGGAATCTTTAAAAATAGCTTGAAGAAAAATATTGATTTGTTCTAAATATTTTTTAATGTTCATAGAATAATATATAATATATAGATATGGTAAATGTGATAGTCAGAGACTCGTTAGTATGTGTCCAGGAATAGCGCAACTGAATAACTGAAAATGCAGACTTACATATACCAAACCATATATATATATATATATATATATATATATATATATATATATATACATATAGAAGCTTTTTTGATTGTGCGGGCGGGAGGATAAGCAGAATCAGGAGATGCACAGTAGCTTATCCCCTGCAAAATACAACTTTGCAAGAGATCAGTAAAGTTTTACATTTACTGTTCTATATTTTTGGACTTTTTTCATAATTCTTGGGCTCACACTTAGTCTTGGAATTATAGTACAGCACCTACACTTCTCTTACTGTTACTGTGGATCACAACCAACACCTGCACAGTCTATTACAACAGAATTTGCATTATGCAAGAAACACACACAACAACTCTAACAGTAAAGGCATAGATCTACAACTGCAGTACATCCTTTATCCATATATTAAGAGCAATAGTGTGCAAAAGTACAAAATTGTATAGGATGTCCTATTATAAACCATCCCTGGGATTCAGGAAACTCTGAGTAGGCTTAGTGCAAAGCCTAAATGAGTTTACATGTGTAAGCAGTGATATGTGGTGAGCAGCAGTGTTAATTACATATTTATGCTGCTTACCGCATTTAAACATAAATAAGCATGGTTTCATGGCAGGTAACAGTGTTGCCTGCCATGAAACCATATAACGCAACATGGATATCATACCTGTTTAACTCAGAATACAGTAAGCTAGCAGGTTTCTGCAGAATGCCACAATGATCACCAGGGCTTAATATATAATATTTCTCATAGTTCTCAATCTCTTAGTGCAAGAAATCTGGACAAAGCACAACATAATGGGGGGACAATGACCCAGAACGAGACAGAGTTTATTTATTTTCTCTTTTAAACTTAGAAATGTACTAGAATAACAAAGGCTTTGTGTGAAGATACATTTTCAGAAAGATTTGAAGACTGAAACTCAAATGTAAGTAGTTATAGCATGACATCAGTCCTGGGATCATCCTAGTGATATGGAAGAAAATCACAGGTTTTATAAGGAACACACCAAAGGATATATAAGGCTAAAATTTGGACAGCTGAGAGGTATGATAGTTATATATATGGTCCAAGCATAATACAAATAGTTATACAGTACAGAGTATTGTGAAATCCCATTCCTGGCATGCTGTACTAAAGTTATGTAAATGACCTGCAAGGGTACATGGACTGCCATATAAAATAAATACTCGGGGGAAGTGTGTGCATTGAAAAGTGGCACACGGATGAATTGTAAGAATGAGCACACAGGTGAAGCAACCTAATGTACAGCAGATAAGGGCATGTCAATGGAAGACAACTGTAGCAGCAACACCAATAACATATCAATACAATACAGTAAGGACTGCACAGTGAACATGTGTATTATGTTACTGTCACACAAGGTGACATAACAGTGAGGAAGATGTGTATGTGAGATAAGCATCCTTACATGAGCAATGCAAAGGACATCTATTAGGGATGTGATATACAATTGGGGTATTGTGAAGCTGTGCAAACTGATTTGCCTGAATACGAGTGTAATCTCAGCAGAGGTCTCCAGCAAGTGGGACCCAGGCAAAGGCTCATGAACAACATTCAAAGAAGAAAGAACAATCATGGACAATATCAGAATAATACCACCAGTAATCCCATGTCTCTGACATATTAATTTAGAGTTATCAGGGATGATTCTGCACAAACACACCTGTACTACTATTATGACATGTCCACACTCTATGAGGGTAATCATGTACACTGTCCAGGTACTGTAACATCTGCTGGAGGTGTTAGGAGGGACAGTGCTATATCTGTATGTGACATTATGATCAATACAGGCTAGTTGACTGATATGCATAGCAGATATATATGGCACAATCAACACTGTCATGAATGTTACCCATGCCAGTAATGTTGTCAAGCAGCTAAGTATGTACTGTCTGCATCACTGGAACAAGTAGCACACATGCATCTGGTGTAACATACTCAGTAGTTGTGTTACATACAAGGAAGTAGGCGGCACTGTGACCACATGCTAGTGGATATTTCAATTGCCATATACCCAGTACACAGGTCACATACCTATTGGTCTGATTATAGGGTGTGATGTCTACATTATACTTGGGTTGTTTGTTTGTTTTCCTGACATAACAAATCCCTCCATGTCTTTGTGTCATTGCAGGTGTTGTCAATCTTTGGTGTGTGTTGATACTGTCTGTATTATACTACTATCACAGTTGGAGTCAATGATTGCCCACAATCTGTAGTCCTTCAGACAGCTGTTTGGACACAGGATGTGTATGTCATCTGTGATGTCTGTCACTTAAATAATGGACAGGAAAGGGTCTAGCAGACAGTTCTGATGTGTGGACTGGATCACTGGATCTGAGATATAGGTCACTTCACACATTTCAACATATTTAGATGACATGACATGTTTGTGATACAGTGGTCTACCCAATTGATGATAGAAGAGTCTATGGCCACATCTGACAGTGCTGAGCGAATACCTCAATGTGGATTTGTGTCAAATGGTTTGGGCTTGTCAAGTTCAAAAAGATGATAGTGTTGTCATACATACCATCAATGACCTCTTTGAGAACATGGAAGAAATGTAACAGATATGATGTAACATTAACAACTCACACAGGTCTGTTTCATGCAGCCAAGATATTACTAGTGTCCATTTAGAAAAGGTCCATGAGGACATGTTGCTCTACCTCATAGATGAGGAGAGTCAGGATGTGTCTATACATCCATGCATCGGGTGCTGTCCCTCCACCAACTCAGATGGAAGCATGTTGATGTACACCCTTCTACAAGAACATAGTCTGTGTAGAGAGTGTGTTGAGGGGCATATTCAACCTTGTCAGGAAGGGGTATGTGATAAGTCATGTGACTGGTAATCTGTGATGTTGTCATAGCTCATTAATTCTGTGTGATAGGCCTGGATGTAGAACAGAATTCCCCACTCAGGGATAATTGAGAAAGTCACCCAGTTGGGGATTAAACCTCATGTTACTAGATGGATAACCAACTGGCTTACTGGCAGAACACATACTGTGAAAGTTCGTGAATCAACCTGTACCAGTAGAGCTGCCACCATTGGCATACCCCAAGGATCTATGTTTAGCCCTTTACTGTTTGGAATCTCTTTCTCAACAGTTCAGACTAAAATATAGTGCCTTTGGCTTATCACATTTGCTGATTCTGGCATACTGAATGCAATCACTGAGTCCGCCTATGATGATAATATACTACAATAGGGGCTAACACAGACAAGTGATTGGTGACAAAGCCACACTATCTACAAATAAATGTAAAAATGTGCCTTTATTTTGTTCTTTTGTGAAGTGGAATTCCCCGTTAATTACAGCATTGACAACAGTCCCGCTATGCTGAAACCCAGTAATGCAAGCACTGGGAACACACATACATAGAAATCTGAACTTTGACCACCAGTGTCCACACTGGTATAGAAAGCCTATGTTATGCACATCATAAGTCACACTATCATATTCAGATCTGAGGATTTTATTACAGCACTGTACTTGAACCTCATTAAAATACTGTTATAGAGTATAATGCTGTTTTTTGTAGGTACCTCACCAGACACATGCAGCAGCAGGACAGACCACAGGGGCTTATTACCAAGAAAATACAGGGCCTACAAACCATGCCATAATGCATGTGGCTAGACTGAAAGTCATGTCACTGTAATCTCTATCATATAGGATGAGGTAAGTCTCTGATCCTGCCCTGGTGGGAATAATACACATCCACAAATCAGATATTGCTGATGACATCAGCAGTGTCTAGTAAGGAAAATATGGTAATAACAGTGTCTCACATGCTGGTGTAAAAGGCTCTCTATGATGTCAGGCAAGCGCACACCCACCCCAGTTGCTTATAGTGAGAGCAGAACCTCTATCTATTCAGATACACAGACAACAGAACCCTGAATTTAAGACAAGTTCCGGAGCTCAAGTCTGATTTGTAGTGTCTCAGACAACACCTTATAGCTGATGACATCAGCAGAGTCTCGTGAGGAGAATATAGCAATAACAGAGTCCAACATGGAGTAAAAGATTCCTTGCAATGTCAAGCAAGTGGACACACACACACACACACACACACACACACCAGCTACCTGCAGTGAGAATAGAACCATTACCTATCTAAGTACACAGCCTATTGAACTCTGTATTTAAGGCAAGCACCACAGGTGAAGGCTGATTGGCAGTGGCTCAGACAACCCTTTATAGCTGATGATATCATCAGTGTCTGGTGATAAGAATATGGCAATAACAGTGTCCCACATGTTGGTGTAAAAGTCTCTCTGTAATGTGAAGCAAGTTCACACACACCATTTGACTACAGAACCCCTACCCCTACCTATCTAAATATACAGATTACAGAGCTCAGTAATCTACAGAAGGACCATAGCACAAGTCTGACTTTTATAATGCTGCAGGTCAACTTATAGTGGATGACATCAGCAGTGCATGCTGGAGAGATGATGCTGGGAGGCCTGAATGAAATGGATGTGTAGGCATGTGCAAGTATCAAAATACCATCAATTCATGAGACTGAAGTGTTAACTGGTGGAAACACACTTCTGCTCTATTAGCTAGACACACACACACAGTTGACTGCAGTGAGAACATAACTCTTCCCTATCTGAGGTATACAGACTACAAAACCCACTAACTTATGCAAGTGCCATGCAAGTGCCATGGCATAAGTCTGCCTTTTACACTGCTGTAGGCCAACTTATACTGGAATACATCAGCACTGGATGTAGGAGAGAAGATGCTGGGAAGCCTGCATGAAATGGATGTGTAGGCATGTGCAAGTATCAAAAATACTGTCAACCTATAAGATTAGAGTGGTAACTGTCAGATACACACTTCTGCTCTTCTGGCTAGACACATACACACAGCTGACTGCAGTGAGAGAAGAACTTCCTACCTATCTAGGTACACAGACTACAGAACACAGTAATTTATGCAAGGGCCATGCACAAGTCTGATTTTTTTAAGGCTGCAGGACAACTTATAGTGCATGACATCAGCACTGGATGTAGGAGAGAAGATGATGGGAGGCCTACATAGGTTCATAGCTTTATAGGTTCCTAGGAGGTTACTAGGCTAATGGCCCTAGAGCCTTTACAAGCCTAGCCATGTAAAAATCCAATTACCCTTATTGAGCGTAGTTCATTGTTAGTATGGAGATTTTGTGATCGTCACTGACTGCCCCTGTTCATGAGGGACACAGGTGCCACCCCTGGGGTGAATTTATAATCACTCACCCACTTGTCAAATTTCCTCTTGAATAGCATCATTGAGGAGCACTGCTTCACTTGCAGTGGGAGCCTAGTACAGAGGATCGGCAATCACTGGGAGATATATCAGTCTCTCCAGCATGTTCTGCTTATGTCACAGGCTAGGTTGAGATCCCTGGAGCAAATTATTCTTGTCCCATTTGATTTATGGATGTCCAGCATTTACATTAGGGCAGGGTCGAAGGCTGCTCTGTAGGCCTGGTCCAGGTCATCTCTCAGCAGCCAATATGATACTGAGTACAATGATAGAGCTTTCAGTCTTTCCATACGTATCATATTTTGGAGGCCCTGCATTATCTTGGTCTGAAAACTCTATGGTCTCTCCAGTTCTTGCAGGTGTCTGGTGAGGTACATAGAGAAAGGAGCATTGTATTCAATTAGTAGTCTGATAAGGGTCAAGTACAGGGGAGCTATGACCTCCCTGGTCATAGATGCAACGCCCTTAGTTATGAGGTTAGCAGTGTACAATGCATGTCTTACCACTATGGACACATAGTAACAGAAGTTTAGATTCCTATCAACCTGTGTTCCCAAGTCGTGCACCACTGAGTTTGAGCTTAGAGGGGTGCTATGTATAACATGATTAGCAGGGCTACTTTTTTGCCAACAGGGACAATGAGGCATTTTCTTGTGTTAAGTTTCAGTCCATGTGTTTGGCTCCAATCATTTGTCTGAGTCAGGCCTTTCTGTAATTTGTTAACATTGTTGTAGGACTCAATATAACTACACCCAGTCAACAGTCATCTGCAAACTTGGTGAGCCACAGGCCATCTAGCTTCACCTGGACTTCAGAGAAATAGTTTCCAAACAGTTAGGGGACTAGCACAGATCCTTGTGGTACTCCACTGGTAACTGGTCTACTGATGAAGGTGGACTCCCCAACTTTGACAGTATGTGTTCTGTCAGTGAGCCAGTTGGTTACCCATCTAGTAATGTATGAGTTAATTCCTGGATGGGAGAGTTTCTCTATGATACCTGAATGGAGGATTGTGTCAAAAGCCTTGGCTAAATCAAGATTGGTGGTATGTCCTGTTTTCCCTCATCAATGGCTTTGGGGACAATATGTATAGGAAAAAATTACCCTGGTTGATAAAGTGCACTCTCAAGCATGAACTCAGAATCAGATAAAAAGAAACTGGGTACACACCGTGGTAGAACACAAACACTTTAATGAAACAAAGTTAAACACTTTAATGGAACACCATTGCTTTAGCATTCTTGTTTCATTAAAGTGTGTGTGTTCTGCTGTGGTGTGCACCCAGTTTCTTTTTATCTGACTTTGGGGACATTATCAAAGAAGTACACTAGGTTAAATAAGCAAGATCTACCCTTGACAAAACCAGTATGTGTTGGGTCAAGAGTGTTGAAGGTCACCTATGTCCTCGGGTTAGGGTCAATGATGAATCTTTCCATAGCTTTGCAGATTAGGCTGGTTAGGCTTATGGGTCAGTAGTTTCCAGGGTCAGTTGATGGATGTGTTGGCATGTCCAAGTGTGAAGATAGTTCTAGTTCTGCATGTTACCAGATTGATGTGCACTGCATATCACACAACATTTGATATTAATTTATGTAGTGTAGTTGATATATTTCTGAAAAAGTACTGGAGACACCAGAGTTGCATTGCATGGGGGGAGGCAACAAATGGCTGCATTGTAAATATGCGACATATTGTTCAGTTTGTTATGTTTCCATGTGTAGTTTTATGGCATAAAGAGTAAAATGAACAGTAAACAGCACTAATACATGTTAAATCTGACTTTGTATAGTGCAGCAGCCAGCAGTGAGTTTCTGCAATGTTTGATAAAGTGTTTGTGCATGCAAGATACACATTTCCATTATTTTCCCTGTTTGCACATAGTTAAGCATTGCACAAATGCGAGCCACTTTGCTAAAATTCTGCAAGTTAGTATTGAATGTTATGAAATACACCTGCTGCTTAGCTGACTCTGTGGCAGCAGGTGTAAATGTATTGACACATTTCTTTTTGAGCCCAGATGATACTGGGTTTGAATCCAGGTGTATCTAACACTTTTAAATAAACAGCTTGATAATGCAGTGGCATTAACCCTTTATAGTACATGCATTGCTGCATGTGTTAGCATAGTGCAGCAGGGTTAAGCAGCATCGAGTGGAGGTAACTGCAACATTACAGAGCCGCTCACTGTCACTTGGCATTGGTGCATGATGCCAAACTCCACACAAACACAGAGGCCAAAAAGTGAAGAGATCCATTGCTTTTTCTGCTGCTTTGTATGTGTTCTATGTGATTCTATTTTTTGACCAAATTATAGGTGTTAAAATTGTGTAGACTGAAAAGTGGTGAAATGGGGAGCAGGCAGGGAGAAGAACAAAGGAAAAGCAATACAGAAATGTGCAGGAGGGAAGTAGGTAATAAACATAGATATCCATTTCTTCAACAGGAAAAACTTATATGTGTAGATTATTAGCTGAATTTGGACTGCCACCTCCAGAGAGAGGGGTGTCAACAATGTAATCAAGTTGTATAGCCAAATGGACCAAATCAAGTGTGTCAAGAACACATCTGTGTGAAATGGAGAGCTATGTATGGGATAGAATTGTTGTGGGACAGGTGCCCATTTTTCTTTTTTTAATTCAGTAAGAGAGGAATGCTGGTTAAGGGATATAGGTATTTCTGCATCAGGTAAGTTGTGTAGGTGGGAAGCATTTGCAAGCAAACAAGGCAAACAAGACAAGAGATATGAATGGTGAGGGACACAAAAGTTTGGGGGACACCATGATTGTGGTGAGGGGAGACAACACAGGTTCATGCCCATCAAACATGGAGACAGTGATAGAGTCTTCAACCACTGGACTATCATCACTGCTCCCTTACTCCGCTAGTAGCTGGAGTGCTTGATGTCTTCTCTTCTCATAGACCATGAGGGAGAGCAGCCTCTCCATTCAGTGTTGGTGTACACCAATGGTGTGCACATGACACTATATACCAACCCTGGCATCCCCCAGTGGGTGATAAAATCACCGCATTCACCATTGCTCCCAGAGGGTACCACTGCACCAGTTCCTGAGGCAGTACTACTTGAGGGTGCAGGTAGTGCAGGGGCAGCAAAGGCAGTGCTGCCAGGTTGGCTCCCAGATGTGTTGGGCATTGGTGCTAGAGCCAGTGGAGCAGGGGCAGGCTGAACCACTGGAACTGGCCTACCTCGCTGTGCTGTGTAACATTTAGTAATTTTGTACAGCTGGATGACGTGGAGATATTTTAACTACACACAATAGAAAATAAAAAAGAGAGATAAGGGCAGGAGTGAAAGGAAAAAAAGATAAAATTAGTACTATCATATGTGGCATACAATGCATTAACACAAGTATACAGCGATTTTTATCTGAAGCATTTTATTTAAGTATACTTCATAACAAATACACATTATACCTACAGATATTTGAAAGTAATCTTTGAACTGTGCATATATTGCATATATGCATGCTCCAATTATACAAATTATAGTTAACAATAGGGCATTTATGCCACTTGTATAGCGTTTCATTTAATTTAAATTTTATTAAAGAAATGCAGTACTATATATTTGTTACTCATTGTATTTGAACCAAGAACCTCTGACTACAGTGTTATATTTGACTCCTAAAGTTGGTTTGTGCTACAGACTAATGCATGCATACTTGCTGTTACAGATAGGATATGCATGCTCAATTTGCTACAGCTGTATAAAAAAATCTGTCTTTAGCTTTTAAAGCTGCAATAATACTTCTCTTGTGCTACTTCCATACCGCTTGTTTCCCTCACTCTCTCCAAATGAGCATCATGAGCCTGTCTGTTGAACTCTGTGTCAACAGACAGGCTGAGGAAAGAACAACAATGAACAGAAGAGCGTTAGGCATACCAGTCTTGCCTACATTTAATTTTCCAAGTATTACAAAATCTCTCTCATTATCATACTTGCACAGCTGTGGGGTGTCCACAGTTTCAAATTCATTCAACCAATGATTGAGGGTATCCCTTTCACAATTATGTAGGTCATTAAAATGATGCCTACACTGTTCTCCAGTGTGCGGGTTGCCAGGTGTTCTGTCTGCTTTCCTGTGTGGACCACTAGTCCAGTTTGCACACTGTTAAGCGTAGCATAAACAAGATAAGCACAGCCAAATCTGAAGTTAATGTCTTCTCTATTTTCCTTGTTTGCACTAAGCCACACACCACACAAACACTGACCAGAAATAAATAGATAATTAAATAAAAGGGAAAAGTAGTTGAAATGAAGAAAATCAGTCTATGAAATAAACACTACATATTGTTTGTTAGTACGCATGAAAATTTTCTACATAAGTCTGGATTTGAACTTTCACTCCAATGAATCTTGGGGACACTGAAAGTGTGCTTTATCCCTCTTTGCCACACAAACAGCTTTGCAGCTGGGAACTGAAATCATTCTGCATACAATCAACTGCAACATCATCCACAGTGCCAATAAACCATATAACAGTTATTTGTATATGTATTCATTTTGGATGTAGTGCACTAAGGGATCACACAACCATTTATGACTATTGCTTGCAAAAATGCAGCTCTGTCTTTAAAAAGCCTTTTTGTGTTACTACTGTGATTGCATTTATATCCATATTACTGCATATGCATCATCTGTGGTGTGCATTGTAAATGTTACTCGGTAGCAGGTTACCACTTTGTAATTCTAGGTTGGTTTGTAAAGTTACTTTACTGTAGGAGCATAGTTCACTCACTTGATTTTGGTATCAGTATAAGACAGATATATTTAATGTCTTCCATGCATTCTATATCTCTGTCATGGTCAATACGGTTTTCACAGATTTCTTTCAAGATTGTCCCTGGGATTCATTAACATCTGCACTAAGTGTACACCGTTCTGAATGAACAGACAACATAATCGTAACTCACACCTTCTACCTACTAATTTTGGTCTTCCTACTCATTTTCTTGCAGCCTTAAATATTGAGGATGATTCATAAAGATTACCATGAAGTGTAGAGTACATGTGCACTTAGTGTAATCTTTCTGAGTGACTAGAAAACACAAAAAGTGTGGTAGGGATGTTCTTGAATTCAGATCACGTACACTTCATGCACACTTATTCTAGGTGATAATTCTGTTCTTGTTGGTATTACTTTTGTTGCTTTTTATTTTCTCAATTTTCTGTGAAGTTTTATGTTTCTCCATTAAACTGTGTTCATATATTGTGGGAATTTCTCAGTGTACCATCCATGTTTTTCTACCCGTGCATACTTTTAGTTTGTTGCAAGAAGTGGCATACTTTTGTCTGTCGTAATGCTGTCTTCCTTCAGTAGAGCTATCTAATTAAGAATTACATTGGCCTATGTTTTCTTTTTTAAACCCCCTTAACAGTGATGCCTCCATTCCAGGCATTTTATTGTTGGAGCTGCTCTTTCCTTAATAACATTCTACATAGTCCTTATTTTCGTTTGTTTACTATATTTTCTTGTAGTCTTTATCATTGCAAACAAGCTACTTGTTCATGAACAATATTATTTAGACCATTTTGGCTGAATTTTTTATTACTACTACATATTTGTAGCAATTTTCTTCATTTTCTGTTGCATCTTTTGGACAAAGTTATGCCATCTTCAATGTTTATTGTCAGGCACATAGTCTAGATCCATTTAACTTCCATTGATATAGTTGGAGTGTAAGTGCTTTGAAAAATTAGTCTGCAAATGCTTGATATTGAGGAGAAATATTTCAAACCAACATTTTCAAAGCTATCTAAAAAATACTTTTGTGAGAACAAAGACCTAATATCCTCAATCCAAGATATCCTCCTGCTTGTACCATTTTAATTGTGCAACTCAGATGGTAATGCACCTCAGGAATAAAAAGAGTTCCACACTCTCACTTCAGCCAACCCATTTATTAATAAGAAATGTCATCCTTTTTTGCATTTTTGGTCTGGTGTCCCTTGTGTAGAGTGACAGTAATCCATACACACTGCCCAGCAAAGTATTTGCTCATTTATTGTTAGCTGAATGGTTCCACCTATTGCATTTATCAGTTTTACTACATTTCCAGCAGTCACCCCCTTATATACTTTCTAATGGTTTTCCTGTTTCTGTCTCTTGCACATTGTACTATATTTAAGCAATGATTTTAAATCTATGTACAACAACTTATTACAGTTCCAAAATCCACACAACGAAAAGAAGGAAATAACCAATGAATAACAGCTCTACTTTTCACCATACGCAATTTAATGCCACAAGAAAATTCTCTTAGCGCCTCGGCCACAAACAGCCTTTACAGAGTAAAAACTTTTCATACTAAAAATCATTCATTTTATACTTCAGCTTAATTCCATCATCTTCAATTAACCAATTACATACAGATTGTTAAAATTCAATTCACATTGTGTTTAAAATAAAAACACCATTAAATAAAACTTTGTCAATTGCATTCCTTATTCAACCCATTGGGTTGCAAAGTATTATATTTTATTATAAGAATGGATTCCTTTCTCCTTAATACATATTTCAACATTTCCACATTTCCATACTGATTTAGCACTTGTTCCAAAACAGTTACTTTCATGCTTTCCACTTCTCCCTTGTGTACCCTATTGAAATGTTCTGCTACAGGACTAATAACCTTATTATTTCTAATATCGCTAACATGTTCCTTTACTCTTTCTCCCAGGCTTCTTTTAGTTTCTCCTATATAATATTTATTACATGAACAACTTATGGCATAAATTACCCCCTTACTTAAACAGGTATACATACCTAAAGTATCAAATCTCTTCCCTTTTATTTTGTCCACTCTAGTTGTAATATACTGACAAATGGAACACTTTCCACAAGGGAAAGTTCCTATTTCTGTCAGATTACTTAAAATTTTGTCTCTCGGTTTAAAATATCTACTATGAACCAAGAAATCTCTTAAATTTCATCCCCTCTGATAAGAAATTCTTAATTCAATTTGAGACAATGAGGGGACCTCTCTTTTTACCTGTTTCCAATACCCTTTAGCTAATTCATTAAATTTATCTGAAAAAGGGTATATCTGGAGACAAAATACATGGAATTATTAGTAGTAACTTCTTTATTATTATTTGCTTTGATTTGCTTTCTGCCCAATTCTGGAACCATGGCTTCTCTACTTTCATAAATTTTGAAATAACTTTTATACACTTCTTCTGGGCTATAATCCCTATTTATGAACAAAGCTCCAACTTTTCTAGCCTCATACCGTGCTTCATTACCATCACTACACAGTCTTTTTATGATTTTTATGAGAATGATTTTAAATCTGCTTGCTATCCCTCCACCAAAGTTATTTTCTTATTTCTTCTATAGTTTGTAGTTTTACAAAGGATGTTCCCGGTGAAGATTCTAAAAATGAAACAGTGTAATATTATTTTCAGTCTGAAATATATCTTCTTTTTGTTTTACTGTTGTCCATTTAGCTGGTTTAGGTTGATAGGTATTTACTAGCCATACAGACCAGGAAATTGTTAAGTAACCTAATTAAAATTCCCAGTTGTTCCAAAGCAGTGTCTTGTTAAAAGATTTGCTCAAGTCCACACACCAGGCAAACGAGGGCTGACAGAATCCAACCCTGCACCATGGGAAGCAGCTTATTAATAGCGCATGGCCTTAATCCTCTGTGCTGTCAGATGAAGATAAAGAACAGTCAAGTGTGATTATTCTTCACATGTTAGCTTGTCCATCATTTTCTTTCAATTTACTGCTTTTTTGAAATACTTAACTGCATACTGTTCATTCTTTCTGCTTTGAAATACCTACAATAAATTACTATATCTTTATACACATTTTTAAATATCCCAGAAACACTGTAGTCCTGTTAGTATAAATGTCTTTCCTGCATATATATATATATATATATATATATATATATATATATATATATATACAGTTGCCTGCTTGCACTCTTTTGCATTCCCCCACCAGTGCTACCAGTGGACCTTTCAAGGCAAGGGAAGAAACAAAAGTAGGTTGCCACTAGGTCATATCAAAGCCACTTTCATTTTGCTTTTTCTGTTTTTTAACACTGCTGGTGTTTGTTCTTTTTCTCATAATATTTCATGGCCGCTGTTTTCTCTGCCAGCAAACTGTTTTTGTTATACAACCTACCTGTGGCCCAAGGTTCATATTCACAGCCTTTATTACATTTTCATTTGCATTTGTTTCTCCTTTTTTTGCATTTTATTTGGATCTGTACTGTAAATTTACTTCGATGCTGAATAGTAATATCATGATATAATCCATACTTTGTAATCACACACCTCACCTCATAGTTTTCCTATTTCATGGATGGGAAATCTCTAAAGGTACTTTCTGCTACTTTTTTCAGCCCCCCCCTTCTTGCTTTTAGGACAATAGATGCCTTATCCTTGTTATATCACATGGGTCCACAGAACGTCTGCATTTCTTCCCTTTACTTTCTTGCTAGTCATATTCTTGTAGCTTCTACGTTTTAGCTTATATTTAGTTTAACGCTTTAATAATGTGTAAGGCTTAAAAGCAAATCCTAGCTGATATTATTTTGCATAAAAATCAATAATAGTTTTATTCTGTAACCTAAAGACAACAAAATACATGTTAAATAAATATTCTGCTCTGTGCTGATTTCCTTACAATAATGCATTTATGTCATCTGTGTGAATTCAATTTTTTGTCATGTTGCCTTTAATTGCAGGACAAATAGTGACAACTGGAGGGTCAGTAATTTCTGTTATTAACACTGTTTGTACATCAGTACTGGGTTGTTCCAGATGCTGGGCTTGGATGTTTGGTTGTAGGAGCTGAGAACAGGAGGAAAAGGTTTATGACTGAACTTAAACTCACCTTCTCCATTGTCACTATGTGTAACCTAACAGTTAGTATACATTAAGATTAAGGCTGTGGGGCTTTGTCTTCAGTAAAAAAAACATTGTTTATGATATATTTTCTTCAGTTTCTTATAGCAAATGAATGTACAATGTTTTAGCAAACTAATTCCATCTTTACTAAACAAAATGCATGATAATTTTGTGTCATTTGTCATCTCTGTCATGTGAAACAACATGGATTTGTTCTCCTTCCCTCTTTCTTCTTTGATATATTCCCTTACTTTCCCTTTGTTTTTTTTAAATGTAAGAAAACACAATTTTTAAAAAGAAGAAAAATGATATATGAATCATGCGACATCTCTCATGTATATGAATGGCCATTGTAAAGCTTTGCACAAGGACTAATCTTGCATTCAAGCTCAAGTTTCACATTAGGTACACAGCAAAGAAAAGCCACATGGAGGGTTAATGAGACTATTTCATGTTTGGATTATTAACCGTTGTGAGGTTAGGGGCACAGATGTGGCAAAGGTTTAGCCTGGGGGGCCTTACCCTAAAAATGAATTTATAAAAACAAACCCTTAAGCATAGGTCATTCTTTCATTTATCATCTATGCCAATTCTTGTTTTACATTTCTTATACTCTGCCCCAGCCATCACCAGCAACAATAGACCCTGAGGTCCTTTAACCAATCCAGTATCAATAACATCCTTGGCTACACTCTGTTATCGATAGTAACTTTCCTTAGTATAACTGTTGTGTTTGCTTTCTTCACAGTTAAACAGCATTAGAACTCATTAAGTACTAAGGCTTGACAGTCCAGAGATTAAGGTGTTGGACTATTCTAGCCAGTCAGAAGATGAAGATGTTGGGCCACTCTAGACATTGAACTTCATCTGTATAGACTGTCAGTCATGCTGTCAGACTGGGAGCATGGTATGCAGTTGTACGCATGGCATGCAGGGCTATGCAGTGATGTGCATGTTATGCAGTGCTATGTAGTGCCATGCAGTGGTATGCAATGGTATGCATGGCATGTATGATATGCATGGTATGCAGTGGTATGAAAGTGGTATGCATGGCATGTATGGTATGCATGGTATCCGTGGTATGCAGTGGTATTCAGTGGTATGCATGGTATGCAGTTGTATACATGGTATGCAGTGGTATGAAGTGGTATGCATGGTATGCAGTTAGATGAAGTGGTATGCATGGTATTCGTGGTTTGCAGTGGTGTTCAGTGGTATGCATGGTATGCATATTATGCAGTGGTATATATGGTATGCAGTGGTATGAAGTGATATGCCTGATGTGCAGTGAGTTGAAGTGGCATGCGTGGCATGTATGGTGTGCCTGGTATGCATGGTATGCAGTGTTATACAGTGGTATGAATGGTATGCAGCAGTATGAGGTGGCATACATGGTATACAGTGATATGAAGTGGTGTGCATGGTATGTATGATATGCAGTGGTATGTAGCAGTATGCATGGAATGCATGGTATGTAGTGGCAGGCAGTGGAAGACAATGGTATACGTGCAGGCTTTAAGTGTTCAGTTTTCTCTCTTGTCACTTCATTTCACAAATCCCTTTGGAAAGCCAAACCTTCAATGTGTCCTGGCCTCTGCCAGTTGTGATATGTGGTCATTTTTTACCTCATACTATCTCCCAAGAAAATTAAAAACAGGCCATCCCCTTCCTTCTGACTGAATCTGGAAAAGCAGATATCTAAATTAACTTTGATCAAAATTGTTAGATATGCATTTCCTGTCTATGCACCTTCTAGCTGTCATTTCTTAATCTTTGTTATGGATTTATAGATGTAGTCATGGGTTCTAAGCTTGTTAACCATATTTTGTAAGGCAAATTGCTTGCAGCTGTAGCTGCACATTTTAATGGAGTTGAATGGCTAGTGATGGGGTGGGTAAAGGGCCTCACAAACAACCTGGAAGAATTTACAAGGTCCTTTTTCTAGTCATTACAAAGATTCACAGGTTGTTACTAGACTAACAACTGGGGAGGGCGGCTTTCTAAGCTTAGCCAAGTTTTCCCAAAACAATAAGATGTCCTGTATCTGAATAGGATATTGAGAGCCAGGGATTTTAAGCACTCTCTGTCAATAAGGGGCATGGGTGCCAGGTCCAGCACAAATTTGCTATTCTCCATCCACAGGTCTAGGTAGCTGAAATAGTGGTCTAGGTAGCTGAAATAGTGGAAATGTCTTAATTAAAAAGGTTTACCTCCATCTAAGCTAAGCTTTACTTCTAAGCAGTCTTTAGGATTCCTAGTTCCAGTTGGATCAGATATTAAATGACAAATATTTCTAAGTAGAAAAAAAGTCTACATTTGTTTTCTTTTTGTTTTCGTTTACTGCAAAATTATTTATTTTTAAATTTTACCACTGACATCTTTTACTGGTTTGTTGTCTGTCACAGAGACCATTTTACAAATACCACAAATAGTGATGAGTACACTCATAATTCCATTTGACTTTGCATGAAGGCACCATCATTAGGCAGGTCTTTGCAGTTTATATCAAAATTAATTTAAGTTTTGCATTTGTAGTGAGTGTTTTCCCCCAAGACTAGAACTTAGTTCTGTATTAGTGTACTTGTGCACAAGTCCTACCTTTTTATTGTGTGTGAGTGGTGGGGGGAGTTGGTTCTACTATGAATCAATTGACTGATAAAGAAAATGGAAGAAAAATGCAGCCTGAGTAGTATTTACAGAGATACCACATCATTAAACACCACTTACTCAATGCTAGTTTTTCATGCTATCCTGAAGCTTAACAGATAATTAAACATGAAAATCTGTGTTCACTTATGGTAGGCCATTGCAGCAAAATGGATAAACAGCACTAAACCTCATCGTCAGATTGCTTTTAAATGCTGTAATTGCAGATCAACAACAAATCAATATGGTAACAAGTTTTACTGTAGTACCTTTAGTTATCAACTAAGCAACATTAAATCACTACTTCATTGTCAGCTATAAAAAGCAGTAGATAACTTGCGACATAAAAGATGATCTGTACTTAGAGACTGGCCAAAATGGTGGACAGTTAACTGCTCTTGCAAAGTGCTCAGCAGATTTTTATTAGTCTTAATAGGATTTTTCAATCTACTGAGATTTACTCAGTCATTTGTTATTCTTATGAAAAAGTCTTGAGTTATCACAGAAGTCAATTAAATTCCAGTTTATTGAAAATGTTCTTGTTATATTACTTAATTTATTTGTGGGTATATTGTTGTACATTCTTTTTCTGAAAAAAATGAGTCATTTTAAAACATCGCCTCAGGAAGTCACTATGAAAAAAAGAACTGGTATTGTCTTCAAAATGGACAATTTAGACATTGAAATGGACTTTGTGAAAGAGGGCCGTAACAAACAGACTGAATATGTTGCAAGCATATTAGAGCAACATAGCTTTCAAATAAATAATATGGACACAGTTTAAAAGAGAGCGAGGGAAGATTAACAGAAGAAGAAACATACGTGGAGTTCTTACTAAAACAAAATAATTGGATTTTAGAGACAGTAGATGATTTGGAGATCCGACAAATGACCTGTCATTAAATTAATGTTATTTAATGTAATACTACAATGTGGAGGTTTTTCGCTTTAATATTTATTATTTCTTGCAGCTGAATTGTCTTTTAGGTAAGTGTATGTTACTATTTTATAATCTGTTAGGAAGACTCCATTTAGCTGAAAGGACACAGTGAGTGTTCTGGGTATTTAGTTGTATATACAGTAATTCATATTATACATTTAGTAGTTTTACAATATTATAGGTTCATAGGTTGGTAGTAGGCTATTCAAGCCTAACCATAACAATTCCCTGGCTATTTCTTCCCACAGTATTTACTTCCCTGGACCCCTGTCTAGCAGGGTGACTGACATGATCCCTGGGGTGAATTTCCTATCTCCCTTCCAATCATCAAGGATCCTTTTGAAGAGAGCCAAAGAGGCACTCTGGTTGACATGTATGGGCAGTCTGTTCCAGAGTCTGGGGAGTCTCTGGGTCAGGAACCTATCCATGTGTCTCTGAGCAATTGGGATTGCTTTAAGTGTAGCATGTCCAACATCTCTGGGTTTGACATGGCCTTGTATGTTAAGCAGAGATCGCCTCTGAGTAGATGATATGCAACAGAGTATAGGTGGAGGTTTTTAGACGGTCAGCATAGAGCATCTGCTTTAGGCCTGTGATTCTTTTAGTGGGGTATTTCTATGGCCTTTCCAGTTGCTGCAGATGTCTTGAGAGGTACATACCAAACAGGGCATTGTATTCTATAATGGGTCTAATGAGGGATGAGTACAGTGAGACAATGACCTCCTTTTTTCTGGATGAAAAGCCCTTAGTGATGTGGTGTGCCACATAGAAGGATTTCCTGACTGTTGCGGTGATGTGGTTATCGAAGGTGAGACCACTGTCCACCTGTGTCCCTAAGTCTCTTATCACACTTTCAGTGATTAGTGTACTGCCACCTATGTGATAATTCACGGGTATATGTTTTCTCCCAAAGGGGATAACTATACATTTCTTGGCATTGAGCTTGAGCCCATGGCTCTGGTACCAAGCATCTGTTTCTGTAAGGCCCTTTTGTAGAATATTCACATCATTTGGGGATTCAAAAATGGCTCCCAGTTTGCAGTCATCTGTGAACTTTGTTAGCCAGAGTCCCTTAGTGTTGGCCTGTACTTCAGACATATAGATGCCAAAAAAGAGCAGTCCCAGGACTGAACCCTGAGGTACTACACTTGTCACTTGTCTGGAGCTGAATTTGGAGTCAGCTACGTTTACAGTGTGGGTTCTGTCAGTAAGCCAGTTGGCAACCCATCGAGTGACGTAGGGATTAATGCCCAGCTTAGTAAGTTTATCTATGATTCCAGAGTGGGAGATGGTGTTGAAGGCTTTGATGAGGTCCAGATAGGTTGTGTGGACCACCTTACCCTTGTCCACAGCTCTGGAGATTGATTCAAAGAAGTCAATCAGGTTCAGGAGACAAGATCAGCCCTTCACGAACCCAAACTGTGTGGGGTCCAGTATTTGAAGGTTGCCAATGTCTTTGTTTATAAGTTCCATGATAATATGTTCCATGGCCTTGCAGATCAGGCTTGTTAGACTGATAAGGCAGTAGTTCCTGGGATCCAAGGTGGATCCCCCTTTGTGGAGTGGGATAACTGTAGCTGTGCGTCACTCAGGGGGCGCAAAGCCTGAGGTGAGGCTATGACTAAACATAACACTTAGATGAGTTGCCAGTTCATTTTGTAGTTCATGTAGTACACAGCCTGGAATGTCATCTGGTCCCATGGATGCTGTATTCTTAGCTTTGGAGAGTGCGTTTTTTACCTGTGTGGCCGTTATTACTGGAATTTGGCAATCTTTCGGTATTGAGATGGGCCATTACGGGGTGAGAGGGGGGTGAATTGCACTGAATCGATCTGCCAGGATATTGGCAATATCCTTGGAATCAGTATATTTAATGCCATTCTGTTGTAGCTCAGAGCAGATCTGAGCATTGCCATTTAGATTCTTGACATAGCTATAGAATGCCTTGTGGTTGTCTTTGGAATCTTTGGCAATTTTATTTTCATAACTAGCTTTGGAGAATTTTATGAGGGATCTCAGCTTCTTACTGAGGCTGGTAAGGGAGTTTTTTGCATCCCAGGATTTTCCTCTTTTCTGCAACAGTTTCTTCCTTTTGTTGTAAAGTTTGTTTATGGCAAGGGACCACCAGATTGGCTTCCTTTTTTGGAGGAGAGTGTCTTGGTTCTATTGGGGATGGCATGATTCATGCACAAGTGGATGTGCTCGTACTATGCCTTAGTGTAGGATTCAGCAGTCAAACTTTCAGTTCCCATCTGCATGGGTGTCATGAAATTTGTCACTTCTGACTTGAGTAGCATGAAGTTGGCTTTGGAGAAGATTTTTACAGAGGTTTTCTTACTGGGGGGTGGGGGTGTAATGTGGATGTCAAGGGTGATTAGTTTATGGTCAGACCTGACCAACGAGTGGGTGACCATAGGTGTGGAGCATCAAATTCCCATGTTGGTAATGACCACATGTAGGATATTGGAGCCCCTGGTGGGACTAAGGATTAGTTGTTCCAGGGCATTGGAATTTATGAATTCCAGGAACTGTTGGGAAAAGGTGTTGGTACACGAGTAATTTTCCAAGTTAATGGCAGAGTAGTTGAAATCACCCAGTATTAGGGTGTTTGGTTGTATCTTAATATTTTCCAGTATGTTTAGAAAGGTGTAGTGAGAATATTGGGGCATGGTGGGGGATCTATAGCAAGCTACAATTTGGATTACAGTCTTACCCAGTGTTAGTTGCACCTGGAGAATTTCAGATGCATTGTGTTGGGCAACTAGTCTGGTGTTGTGAATATCCTTGGTGAATATGGACACTCCACCACCTTTAGTGTTTCGGTCCTGGTTTGGTGGCCAAAAAGTATTGGTAAGAGTTGTAGCCTGGTATTGCAAGGGTGCTCTCTGGAGCCTTGAACCAGGTCTCCGTTACTGCATAGATATCGATGTTCTCCATTTTTAGGAGTGCCTCGAGAGAGTGCATTTTGAGATTTAGACTTCTAGCATTGAGTAGTATTACCTTCAGATTTTGCATGCTTCTACCTGTTACGGCCTGTTACATAGCTGTAGTATGATTGTAAGTCAGGGCAAAAGAAGAAATAGCAAGTTATTCACTTAAACAAATAAGTAAAGTCCAATAAATAAAATCCAGCACATACAAGAAATACTTAATGCGGCACAACTGAATGTGAATTTATAAGCTTTATATTCATTTGAAACAAGAAACAGGAGATTGATTTGTTTGCTGTGATGGCAATTAAGTAAGAAGATGCTTGAACAATATGTTAAATACACATATATCTATACAGATTTTTGTTTAGACAGAATTGCAGATGTTATATTGACCACTGCTGTAATAGCCTTAGCTATATGGATTATATCCTGCCAAGTATGTAACAGCCAGGGGGTTATATCCTCCCTAGGATATAACAGCTCACCAGTTTCCAAAGCTTCAGGGTACCTTTCACTTGCCCAAACTGTCAAGTAGCTCAAGCTGAGCTGACTAAAAGTCAAGTTTGGGTGGGAAGCCCCTCAGAGTTTTACTGCTGCTGAAGACTACACTCCCCTGAGGCTTTTGAGAATTGACGGTCAGCTTTTGCTTTTCTTTGATGACCACATAAATTCTCTTTGGGTAAAAAAAAGAAATCCATTTTCTTAATTTTGTGAATGTTTTACTACTTTCCTCTTCAAGAAAGATATTTTAAGCTAGGACTGGTGATATTTAATGACGTTTTTCAAGACGGCAATGTTCATTTAAACAGAGCGCTCGTTTCTTTCTGTCAGTTTCAAAGTAGCGTAAACTAACTGAAATTGTGTTTTCTGTTGAGAAATCATGTTTATTTTTCCATTGTGGGGCTACTGTAGTGTTTCAAATCAGTTTTACTATTTTTTTTCTATCAAAAAGTAACTATTGTGTACTGGTAGTTTTAATGGCATTTGCTGTTTGTCTTCTTTGGGAAAAATGCACCATTTACTGCTTGGTTACCAGTCTCACAATTATTCCTTATTCCAGCCACAAAAAGAAAAACTTAAGCAAACAGTCTTTACCACTACAACAGGAGATCAATCCACAGGTGGGTGACTTTGCTGTGGCCATTTGCTGAACCTCAAACATTTATCTTTTAACCTGGATTCCACTGGTGTAGCACCTACAGCCATTATGGACTTGTGGTTAGCCACGTCCTCTTCGGCTGTTGGATTCACCTCAGTGAGCAAGGGAGAGACACTCTTGTCTGTCCTGGGAGAGGAAACAGAAAAGGTTTCCCTGTTGTGTTAGAATGCTGTGTCCATCCCTGGGGAAGCAGCTGTTGCCATTAGTAATATGGTTGGTATCATTTTTCCTGTCCCAAGCATATATCTACCTCCTCCTCAAATTTCTTTGGACAGGAGTAGTTTACTGTTACTGGCTGAGAGTTTAATTAAGGTTATTGATTCTTGTTGTAAAGTAGTTTCTGGTAAAAGAAACAGGTATTCCTGTTTTCCTGAAGAGGTTTAGGATTCTTAATCTGAACAGGAAGATGCAAGGATAGATTCAGCATTTTGTCCTCAGATTTCTGATTCAGATTCAGAGGAAAGCTCAATTTCTGATTCTCACTGTGTGGGTTTCTCTTTCTTTGAGATTATTGCTAGAATGTCACAGTGTTTTCAATAGGAGAACACACTGTTGTTTCTCAGTCCTTCAGAAAATACTGTGAGTTGTTGCAGAAGTATTTTCCAGAATCTACAGCCATGGCCTGTCTACTTTAGAGGATGTGTGCCTTACTGACAGCAGTTTTCCTGACAGTCAGCCAGATGTCTCTCAAAAGGCAGATAGACTGTATAAAGTTACTCAGTCTTTTAAATTTTTATTCACTATTTTTAAACCTGATGATCCAGCAGTTGTAGCCTTAGTTGACACCACTGCTGCTAAACACTTAATAAATTCCAGTCCTGCTCTTTCTAATGAGGATGGGAACATTATTGACAGGTATAGTGAATTATTCCGCAGCTTTGATTTTCAGAATTTTGAATTGTCAGGCTCATATGTTAAAGTTTGTTCTGACAAATTGTGAAAGTATGAGGAATATCTCATCTACAGTTTCTTCTTGTGAAGAAAAATCTGCTTTAACTAACTCAGTTTCTTCTTTTGCACAGGTTCTTTCAGATCCCCACAAATACACCAACTCCTGAACCCTCCCAAATAATGTAAGTGACCACCTACCTACCTTTCCTAACAGAAGCACAACCCATGCCACCAAAAACACACTTATAAAACCACACATAACTTGTCAAACTTCAATCAACTCCAATTTAACTCAATACTAAAAGCTATTAACTGGTCCATACTAAAATTCTACCATTAGAAGATACAGTCAGCCACTTCAGCAAAATATCCCTAGATACTCTAAACAACTTACCCCCCGCACCAAAAGAGTAAAAACTAGTTATGCTCCCTGGCTAACAAAGACCACCAAAAACTTGCTAGTTACAAGAGACAAAACCTGGCTACAGTGGCAAAAAAAGAAAGATGACCTAGATTACCAAAAGTATAAACAAGTACGGAACCAGCCAAAAAAAATGGTAAACAATGACAAGAAACACTATTTCTTCCACCAACTAACATCGGACAAAAATAACCCCCAACAATTTTGGCATACCATTTCTCAGCTCCTTACCCCTGGGTCTAAAGAAAATCCATCTCCGCTACTGAAAAAAACATCACAAACAGCAGAAGCTTTCAACATGCATTTTATAGATAGCATACTCAGTTTAATAAAACCCTCCAAGAAGACCATAGACTCGCTTCCTAGGCACAACCTTAGCCCTTCCCAAACAAATACTTACCTCTCATACTCATCTTCCTACTCCCCACAGGATTTCTCCATATCACCCCAACATCTTCCACTCCTTACTCTTCGACCTGTACCCACCCAACTAATATGCAGGTTACCCCACAAACTAAAACCTTCCTCACCATCCACAGACAACCTCCCACCAGAGTATTTAAAATTAGCCACGGATGCCGTAGCCTATCTTGTCAGTATACTCATCAACTGATCCATCTCAGAATGTTACATCCCTACTCTGTGGAAAAAATCTATAATGATCCCTCTTCATAAAGGTGGTATGTGCAATGATTTTTCTAACTATTGTCCTATTGCTATTCTATCACCCCTATTTAAGCTATTAGAAAATGCATCCACAAACAACTACTTGATCATGCACTGCAAAATAAGCTGCTCACATTTACAAAACATGGCTTCAGACCATCACATAGTACAACTACTGTACTACTCTCTTTCACTGACACAGTCAATAAAGCCAGAGGTGCAGGACTAATAACATCCATAATATTTATTGAGCTATCCAAAGCCTTCAACACAGTTTCCCACCCTAAGCTACTTCAAGAACTCTCTACCCTTGGTCTTTCCCCCACTACTCAACAATGGTTCAATAGCTACTTGACAGGCAGGCAACAATGCTTAAAATGGCATGGAACCCTCTCAAATTATCTACCAAATGCCACTGGAGTTCCTTAGAGGTCCATTCTCGGACCTCTACTATTTAACATCTTTGTTAACAACCTTCACTCTGCCTCCCACCAAAGCTCCCTTATACAATATGCCTACAATTCTATTATCATCACTTCCTCCCACAACATAAAACACCTCCAGCATCTAACCGAAACTGCCTTCACTTCCATTGGGACCTGGCTAAATAACTCACAGCTCCTGCTGAACCGAAATAAAACTAAACTTCTCCTTTTCACACCCAAAAATGTCACAAGTGACTTTAAGATCCTTTCACTAAACAATACCCAGCTCAAAGTCATTTCCCCAAGCCAAACTACCAGGTGTAACCATTGATAATAAACTATCTTTTGATATACATATTCAAAACACAATAAAGAATGCTCACTGTAAACTTAGAATGCTTTATCACCCCAAAAACTTTATGAACACAAGTGCAAGGATCACTCTGGCTACTACTTACCAACTCCCCTCTCTCCTCTGTGCTGCACCCATTCTGACAAACATTCCACCTACTCTAAAAAGCAAACTAGAATCCTGCTATAGCAAAATTGCTAGATTTGCTATTAATGCACCCCATACCGCACACCACTGCACAGTTCTCAGTTCCCTCAATTGGCTCAAACTTCCATACCTCTTAGATCACCAGCAATGCAACATGGCACACACAGTCATATACCAGCCCAATAACTGCCCAGCCCTTAACTCATTCCCCCAAATCTACACACCCACTAGGCCCCTGTGGTCAGAAGACAAACAACTAATAAACCTACACAGACCAAATAAAAGGGCCAGACAGTGTCTATTCTCCTACACTCTAGTTAAACTTTGGAATCTCCTTCCAGCAAACATCAGATCAATAACAAACCATAAACATTTTAAACACACACTAAAAAACACTACCAAAATACTAGCATCTGCCCTTGTTCCTATAAAACTTAGCAAACCTACTTTACCAAACTACTTCACCCTGCCATCTAGTCCTTTAACTCTACACTTTCCACCTTCCTCCTAGTCTGGCTTATGAACTTCAGATAAATTCTACACTATGTATTTTCTCCTTCTCAATAGCCCTCCTGCAAGTCTACCTAAAAGATCACTGTAGACATCCTTTCTAAATACTCTCATTATAATACTGTACTATCAGCCTACCATAGGAAGTGTAATTATAGATAAACAAACTGAATTAAACTAGTGTATTCCTGGATGGCAGTCTCTACTAGAAGTCAACGGTGACTGCCTAAAGTTAATAGTGGTACTTTTCTTACTCTAAGCTATACACTGACAGATAAATGAAATGCTCACTGTATCTATATATTGTCAAATTTTGTACTCTGCAGAAGTTTCTCTGTAATTTTCACTGTATTTTATATCTTTATGATTTATTTCTAACTTGTGAATCTTGTTGAATTTTGCTGTTTTGTGGAGCTTTTCTCCCAGGCATCTGCTGAAAATAGGTTCATGACCCAGTCAGACTTTCCAGGTCAACAAATGTCAAATAAATAAACAAATGCTTCTTTGCAGTGTGTGTGTGATTCTGTTGATACTTCTACCAGGGCTACGGCCACTGGAACTATTTACAGGAGGTTTGTTTGGCTATATTCTCAGAACCTCCCAGATGATGTAAAAATGAGATTTTACATTTTCCCTTGGTTAAATATTTAGTGTTTGTTCCTTCTACTGCAGAGGTGATCAAAAACTGTGATTAAAGGTGCAAGCTGATCGTGATTTTCTGCCCCCCTTTTCCAAATCGTCCAAGAGGTTTTCCTTCTCCTTATCCAATTTTGTCCACAAACAGAATAAACAGCCTCAACAGCATTCAGGTAAATAGACATTTAAGAACTGGCAAGGGAGTTCCAAAAGAAAGTCTCAAACATTCCAAAACCAAGGACAGAACAATAATTTTAAATGACTATTTAAGAGACATTGTGACACCACCTCCCCCACATGCACAACTCTTCTTCTTCTTCTTTCGGATGCTCCCGTTAGGGATCGCCACAGCAGATCAACTGTTTCCATTTCTTCCTGTCCTCTGCATCTTGCTCTGTCACACCAACCGCCTGCATGTCCTCTCTCACCACATCCATAAACCTTATCTTAGGCCTTCCTCTTTTCCTGTTACCTGGCAGCTTTATCCTTAGCATCTTTTTCCCAATATACTCTGCATCCCTCCTCAGCACATGTCCAAACCAACGTAATCTTGCCTCTCTGGCTTTGTCTCCAAACATTCCAACCTGGGCTGACCCTCTAATATACGTATTCCTAATCCTGTCCATCCTCGTCACACCCAGTGCAAATCTTAACGTCTTCAACTCTGCCACGTCAAGCTCTGACTCCTGCCTTTTTGTCAATGCCACTGTATAACATAGCTGGTCTCACTACCCTCTTGTAGACCTTCCCTTTCACTCTTACTGGTACTCGTCTGCACAACAATGGTACCTTTCCTTTTCCAAAAGTCTGATTCTCCATTTTTCTCTCAAGTAGCAGATTGTTTCAGAAAAATGGGTTCCGAAAATCATTCATCAAGGCTACAGTGGCGGTGTGAGAAATTCCTCCATTCCAGGGGGTTATTTCTAATCCTGAAAACCAGACTCTTTTCTTTCTACCTGTTCTTCATCACACACTGTCCCAAGAATAGGTAGAACCTGTTTTTCCTTCCTGTGTGAGAATGGGGATTTATTCAAGGATGTTTCTAGTGCCAGAGAAAGAAAATGCTTGGAGAACAGTTTTGGAGCTTTGTTTTCTAAATCTGTTAGTGACACTGCCCAAATTTAAAATGTTGTCACTTCACAACTTGTTACCTCTTCTTACTCTTTCAAGTTTTCTGGGAACATTAGACTTAAAAGATGCTTATTATCACATTCCTATTCATGAAGACTTTAGATGTTTCTTAAAGTTTTGTGTGTCTGGATCACATTATTAGTTCTCTGCCTTACCCTTTGGACTATTCACTAAACCAAAAATTTTCACAAAGTGACTAGCTCTGAGTAAGCTCATTGGAGGCTACAGGCTATCCACATCACATTTAAATGACTTTACATAGTCTTTTTCAAGGTGTCAAGAATCCCTCTCTTTGGTGAGAGATCTCTCACACAAACTGTAATTCCAAGAAAGCATTCAAAAGGCTTTCTTGACTCCCTCACACAGGATTCTGTTGTTGTGATGTCAACTAGACCCCTCAGTTCAAAGAGCTTTTCTTCCACAGTGAAAAAATAGATCTTTATCTAGATATATTTCTAAGGTTTTCCACTAAAACTGCAGTCACTGCAAGGAAATACCTCAGGACTGTGGGTCTCATGGCATCTATGATTCTCATGATATCCCCAGCAAGACTACCTTTTTTAAATTTCTCCAATACGTTTGTGTTTCTAATACCATGATGGGAATGGATCCTATTCCTAAGTCAAAGTATGATTAAAGTTCAAGAAATTAGTATTTTCTTCAGTCTTTGATGTTAGCCATAAATGCTATTTGCAGCGCCCCCAATTTGCCCAGTAATGACTCCTGTAATTTGTATGGAGTTACATGCATTGATAACATATTTAAGTATGATTATAAATTCTTTTTTATAGGACCTATTCCTCCTACTACTACTGGAACTGTCTGGGTATCCTTCTTCCACATTGCCCTCATTTCTCTCTGCAAATCCTGGTATTTTATAACCTTGTGTCTCTCTGTATGTAAGACACTGTAGTCACTATGTGTAGCAATTTCAACAATCAATGATACTTTTGTCTTCTTTTCATGGACTACTCTACCTGGTTTTCTTGCATCTATTTTTGAACTGTTGGTAATGGATAATCTCATGTGATATAAATTTCATCATTTTCTATGATACTTTTTGGCTCAAATTTCCAGTGTTTTTTTCATCTACCTCAATATTCCAATGGTTGCACAATCCCCAATGCAACTGTCTTGCCACATAATTATGCCTTTCAGTATACAGTCCTTCTGCCATTAGTATATCACTACCAGCAACAAAATGTGTGACTGTTTCCAATTCTGTTTTACAAAATGTACATTTGTCTGTTTCTCCCACACATGTATGTAGTCCACTATCTTGGGCCACCAATATTAACCTTTCATCTTTTATTTATTTTATTTGTTTATTTTAGATTTGTTAACCAAGTAATGTCTGACTGGGCCAAAGAACCCGTTTTCAGAGAAGACCCGGGGAGAAAAGCTCCACACACAATAGCATTGTAAAGACATTACAAAATCATAAAACTCATATAATTACATACATATAATAATACACGTAATACAAAGTTTATACATGTATATTCCAGAAGACCAGAGATAAAAAAAATTATGTTGTGAACAGCATTGTAGATAATGAAATATCAATGAGTGAAACTGATTAACAGAGAAGCATCTATGGTGACATCAGTTGGTTTAAATTCACCTCTCATTAACCATTCCTGAATTTGATCCTGATCAACATGAGGTCGTTCCAATATTTTTCTGTACTTACTACTATATTCATGCATTTTCCACATTTCTTGCCTTCTCATCTGACCCTTCACCTTATATTCTTTCTTTTGATCTTTGGCACATTCAGATGCTGCCTGACTTTTATATACTTCTGGTCTGATTTCCATTCTAGATTGATGCCAATATGCTTCTGCTAAACTAGGCAGGGAAGTCATCTTACACTTATTCTGCTCATGTTTCAAAACTTTCACTATCTTTGTGTCTTGTGAGGTCAGCAGATATGTATGCAGTCCCACAACTGCAGATCTATACATGTAATCAATTTTGAGGAGGCCCATACCTCCTTCAAAATGGGAAATATATAATATTGGTATGCACTGATTTTTATAAATCATTTGATGAACATGAAGCATCCTTCTTGTTTTCCTGTGTAACCTAACACCTTTTTGGGCCAGTCAATCACTCCAAAATTGTAAGTTAGGACAGGAAGGGCAAACTGGTTTATAACCTTTGTACTAGATGTCAATGCTGTTTTCAGTATTAAGTCTTCTAAAATATTCCTTACTAAGTTTTATTCACATTTGTTCATGTTCTATTCATGACCCTTCATCAATTCCCAAATATTTATACACTCCCTTTTACTCAAGTTCTTTTATATCATATTCCTGTCACAAACTGATGTTTTCTTGGTGTTGAAGCTTTCCTGCTTTAAAGGTTGCTTTTGCACATTTATAAACACCAAATGACATTCTTATATCATCTGAAAAACTTTTGACCACTTGCAGTTGTACTTTCAGTTCCTCATCTGATGAGCTATACAGTTTTAAATCATCGACAAACAGAAAATGAGAAGCCTTTACACTTTGTTGTTTTCTAGGAGCCACATTATAACCATGGCCTAAGCTGTTAAGCAAACAGCTTAATGGGTTAAGGGCAAGTCAGAATAGCAATGGTGAAAGACAGTCATCCTGGAATATCCCCCTTCACATTTTTATCCCTGAATAATAATTTGTCTTTTATCATATCTTATCATATCTTAACTGCAAAGTGATTTGCCATGGTCACTTTCATGTAATCAGTCTAGGGTGTATCTTATACATTTTTAGGCACTCTTTTATCCATGAATGTGGGATACTGTCAATTGATATTTTGTAGTCTATCCTTGCCATTCTAGGATTCGTCCCCTTTTTTACAGTTCTCCATTATGATTTTATTTAACAACACATGAGCCTTTGTTCCATATGATTTTCTTTTATTGCCCTTTTGTTCTACTGCCATAATTGAGTTTTCTTCTAAATGTCTATAAACTGTCGGCATCAATTCCTGTGTATAGAATATAGGTCTTCGGAAGGCAAGTTATTGGTCTATAGTTTTTAGGATAGCTTGTAGGTTCACTCTTAAGTAGGTGTATTGCTTTTCCTGTTATTAATGAATCTGGTGTCTCTTTGGGGTGCACATATAAATGGTTCTTATTCATGGCTAAATCTTCATGTAAAGATAATAATAATTTTAGCCAGAAGTTAGGTATTATATCTGGGCCTGGGGTTTTCCAATTAGGAGCTTTTCTTAACTTTGTTTCAGTCTCTCTGGCTGTTATTTCTTTCCATTTCATATCCTGTATATTTGCACTTTTTATTATTTCTTTTGCTTCTATCAAATTAGCATATTTGTTATGTTCCACAAGATATTCATAGGTATTTCTCTAAAATGTATCCTTTTTCTTTTTTGGTGGTGTTTCAATTCCTTTTGCCTTGCTTCTCAATTCTCTATAAAACTGTTTTGAGTCCTCAATAAATTGCTTATTTCAGTGGTTCCCAAACTTTTTCGATTCTCGGCTCCCTTGTTGAATCCAGGTTTTCCCAAGGTGCTCCCCGTTAAATTCGAACTAGTCTACAGAACAGTAATGTCAGAGGTACGCGATCTGATTAGAACAGTCAGTAATCACTAAGCATTATAAATTCCACTACAGATTATTTAGCATGATAGTGACATGCATTTCCTTTCCCTGCCTTAACATACAAAGATCAGTGCTCAGGTGATTAGCTTTTTGTGTTTGTTTGTTTTGTTGTTGTTTATTTTTTTCACTCTGAGAGGAAGCCTTTTGAGCTAAGATATGCTGAGAGATTTGAGAAAAAAGCAAACCACTTTGTCTGAATTTAAAAGGCTGAGGTTGAAACTTGTCAGAATTAATCAGTGCTCCACCCTGGTAAACAAATTCAAATTAATAAATTAATTAATTTAAAGATAGCTATCAGAGCAAAAATCTAGATTTGCACCAAAACTTTGGGCACAACCACATTGCACTAAATGTCACAGAAAATCATCAATGCAATAATTATATTTTAACAAACATTGCTGCAAGAAAGGCAACCCCTATGCATCCCCATATACCCCTGCACCAACCACAACTCTAAATAAGCTAACCCTGAGGTTACTAACTTTCAGGGGTAAGAAAATACTCCCTTTAAAAGCAAGGTTAGAAGTTCACTCAAGATTATTATGACATGACAGATTATTTTTCCAATCAGCTATCTCCCAGTGTTTCCTGTTAGCTGGCTTAAATTAATAGGATTGCCAGGAAGCCCTAGTTCACACAGCAAAGTACAATTCCACAGACTGCAATTGTTCAAACAATGTGTCAAAGGCATTTTATTTGGCAAGTATCTTTCAAAAATTATTGTCCCAATCATTCATGCATACTGCAAAGAACACTGTTAGTCAATAGATCTCCACATTTCACTTTGTCAGACACTCAGTGGAACATTAATAGCTTGTATATATTTCTGGGAAGCAGAGTGGGTTTATTAAAGTTTTGTTAAACAGAAAATGCAGTTAAAACAAGCCAAGGAAAGACTAAATGAGTCAGGGGTAGTAGCTTTCTATCTCTGTTCCTACCCCCTTTAAATACATATATTTTCTATCCATCAGGCAGTCTAAGCAAGAAGCATTAACAACAGACTGGATGAAAGCGGAGCCCACTTCTGATTCTAAGTCCCAGCTTTTTAGTAAGGTGTTTTGCACTCTGCCAGTTGCTAATCTGCTAAAGTCTTACTCACCAACATGGTCATGAGTGAATACAAATTTTATTCGGGTCTATATTAGATCAGCGAATGCTTAAACAAGCGAACGCTGATTGATCAACCTTATTTAAGCGACTGTTCAAAATATCGAAGGAAAAGAAACCCAAATTTTTTCCTAGGGACAGAATCCGGTTGTCCGTTTCTGTTGCTTTGGTATTTTCAGTGCTGTGGTGGAAAGTTACAGGTCAGATTCAGGTAAGTGTGCGATTGTGTGGATGTGAGTGTTAGGGTGGGTTAGGTGAGTTAGGGTTAGGGCGCAGGTTAGGTATGTGTGCAATTGTGTGGACGTGAGGGTTAGGGTGGGTTTAGGTGAGTTAGGGTTAGGGAGCAGGTGAGGTGAGTGTGCGATAGTGACTGACCTTAGGGTTAGGGTTTGGGTTAAGGTAAGTGGATAGTTAGTGGTGTGTGCATAGTTTAGTGTATGGTTAGGTGTCAGATTTTAGGTGTATATGTGTGGATTTCTGTTTGTTTGGTGTGCTTGTATTGTGTGTATGTGTTTTGGATCAGCATTTTTTTTCCCTAGGAAAAAAATCGCTGATCTGACAGTTCCAGATTATAAGCTTTTGCTTACATAAGGTCGATCAATCAGCGTTCACTTTTTTTAAACGTTTGCTGATCTAATATAGACCCTTTTATTCATGATGTCACATCACAGATGATAACCTGTAAGATTTTTTGTTTTGGTAGCAAGCCTGAAGCTCTGAAATTAAGCACCTGCTGGTATCAGTGACCAAAGATAATACCAATCCCGATCACAGCAGTACTGTACTCTATCAGCTAACCCAGTTTCCTTGAAGCACAATACATTAAAAAAAATAATAATCTGTTTTGAATAAACTCTCAGTGAAAAGGTAAGAAACCAGCATTCCATGCTGGCAGCATATAAGCAGTTTCTTATTTCATCATGAAAGAGCTCATGTGCTACCCCTTGTTGCAGCCCTTTATATAGTTGTGAAAAACAGTCCTGCTAGGTAATTCCTGTACTCTGTTGTTTTTTTTTTACTTCCTTTTTTAGAATCTACCATGCAGAGAAGTCCCTGACATTTTCCTTTTTAACCTCTGCCCCTGAATTTTGCAGTGAGACACCCCTTTTCCTAATAATTCCAACAAGGTTCAGCGTTGTAACCAGGTGTACTGTTTGTACTCTGAGTATAATTTGCTGAGCATTGCATAGAGAAGCTGTCACAGGCCATATTATGTCCACAGTTGCGTAAATTAATGGTAGCAATATGAGGTACATAGCTTGAAAATGTATATATTTAATGGCTATAGAGGGAACGGCTGAAATTGATGCATGTCTTTAAGTGTTTTGGGGGTAACATGCCATGTTGAGTGATGTATCAGTTTTAACCACCAGCTAGGTTGGATGGCAGCAATAAGAGGATGAGTATCCAAAATGTAAGTCTCCTGCTACAGTCCTAAAATGGCTTCTTAATTATCGACCAAATTGCGATAAAAACAACAATGTCTATGTGCTGCTCTCATATATGAAATCAAAATATGTCAGCACTTAGGCTTGCCATGTTATTGTGCCTCAAATGCAGTCAGATAAGGGAATGTAAACTAGAAATTAAGTTAAGCACTAACACTGAGGGGCTAAGTTCTACATTCTCCTGCTTCCAGTGTGCATTGAGTTTCTGCACCCTTATCCTATAGTGAGACCTTTAGAAAAAGTTAGATGAGTTAATTTCACAGATCCAAGACATGACTGTTTTCAGGGAACAGCAAATTTTAAAACATGCTGTTTTGCAGTGTTTAAATTCTTGTAAGGGTCTTTTAAGAAAAGAAATAAAAAACGTACAGTCAGTCGATTTCCCAGATTGCAAGTACATCACATCTACAAGGCTCAGTGCTTTAGCTTGTCATTATCGGTAAACAGTATTTTATGGCAAGCTGAGCTTTTATGGAAAATATTCTAACTATATTTTCCAGTTTCAGAAATCAAAGGGGAAACAGTGCAATTCTGTGTCCAGGTTCACCCTGCAAATGAATTTGACAGCTGCGCTCTTAGTGTTAAATAAAGGTTTTGGTTGGCTGCTTAATCATCGAAAAATAGTCAACTAAAATGATTTACTGATTACTGGAAAAAGACAATTAAGTTTTAAAACAGCCAACAAACCTTCAAGTCGCACTGGTTTACTTTTAATCAGATAAGACAAAAGGAAAGGTAAAGGAAATCGAGTGAAGTAAATATAGATTTACCACACTGTCTTGTAAGGCAGATCGCATTATGTTGTGAAATCCTTTCTGTTTAAAACTGTGGACAATGTTTACGCCCAATTAAAGAAACACATCGTGATTAAGCACTTTTAATATGACTGGTATAACAAGATGCTGAATTTTGTAACTGTACCTTTTTACAGACCTGTTCGATTACATGTTTCTTGTCTAACGTTTTTAAAGACAGCATATGTATTTTATGCGGATTTCACTAGTTGCTCTTAACTGCTTTTACTGCAACAGTTATCTGTCATTCTCCACACATCACAAACTTTAGTGTGGCCGCAAAATAAACCATGAACTAATAAGCTTAGTAACTAAGCTTATTAGTTTGTGGTTTATTTTGCGGCTAAGCTTATTAGTTCACGGCGCCCTGCGGCCTAGGGTGCCGCGGCACAAACTTTGGGAACCCCTGGCTTATTTTATACTTTTCCTTTATAATTATCTGAATATCTTCTATGGTTTTCTACTTGTGCTGATATTTTTAGTTTATTATTTGTGATAGTGCACAATAGATCCTGATTTGTTCTGATACTGTGTATTGCTTTCATCACGTTTACCTTTCTGAGTATTTTTGTTGATCTGTTCCCTCTTCTATACTCTTCTAACAGTGGCACGTCTTGTCTTAATTGTTTTGTAGTTTTCTCTATTTGATAATTCCATGATGGTATTCAATTTCTCCCCTTCTTTTTGCTTACTACCCTATATTTTTGTGGTAAGACTTTATCTGTTACTAATTTAGCTGCACAGTAATATATCCTGTTTACTTCTGTTATATCACATGAATCTCTATGGTCAGTCCTAATTACTGTGTTCAATTGTTTTATCAAACTTCTGACTTTTTGAGTTTTATTGACTACTGTAGTCTGTTTCTTTCATTGATCATTTCATTGATTTAATTTGTTTGCCCATCTCTATTAAATCAAGCAACTCTTCTCTTAAATCATTTTCTTCTAAACTGAGGGCACATTCTTTGTTCTCCATTTCCTGTGGGCATTCCATACAAAGTTTCTGAGCATCTTCATGTGCCACATTCTCTTCAGTTTCATCTTGTGTCACCTGTTGCTCTTTCATATGGAAACTCACTGGCCTAAAACTCCATATTGACTGCGTCATTTTTGCCACAGTTTCCTGTTCCTTCCCTTGCTGTACAACTCCAACTAAACATTTGTACTGGTTTCCTGTGGAAGGCTCCAAAGTATCTTCATATGGCAACTGATCAGATGTTTCTCACTCCACTTGTTTCTCCTTATTTTGGGGAGTCATTCCTCTATCCTTTTGTGGTGTTTTCTGAGTAGGATTTCTACACTAAATCCTGCACTTCGCAGGTACTTCATGACCTCAGCTCCTATTTCTTTAACTTCTCCATTACTATTCCTCTTTTCTATTTTTCCTGTTTGTTTTCTTATTTTTTTGTATTGTAAAATTTTCCATGTCTGGATGCCTTTGTCTGTATTTCTCTTAATATATCTTGGTGCTGCTCTTTTTGTTATTGATTAGTTTTGCTTTCTCCTTTGCATAAATATTACTTCATATTAAATCTCTTTTTCTTTCCCAAGTCCATATTTCTTCTTCAGATGTCTCCTGATCCTCCTGTTTCTCCTTACTTTGGGGATTCATTCCATCATACTGTGAAGTAACTTATTTTAGACTATCTACACTAAATCCTTTACTTTGCACATATTCCATAACTTCAACTTCTATATTTTTAACTTCTACTTTACTAATCTTCTGTTCTACATTCTTTCTTTGTGATCTTATTTTTTTTATTGTGAAAGTTTTCATATCTTCTCTTTGAATATCTTTAGGGCTACCTTTTTGTGGTGGTTAATTTGGCTTTCTCCTTTGCATACGTATTGCACCATGTCATCTCTCTCGTTATTTCCCATGTCCATATTTCTTTTTTACAACTTTCAAAAGTCTCTAGATTTTGTTCTTTATATGTTGGTACTTCCCCCGATGCTTCTTTTTCTAAACAAATCAAGGTTTCTCCATTTATTTAATGTTTTTCATAATTCTTTTGTATTAATAAACATACATTTTTATTTGAAGCTTCTGACAGTTTTTCTTATGGAAGCATTTTTTTCCTCTAATTTCTCTCTTAATCTTTTTGTATATTTTCTGTCTGGAAATTCTGGGCTTCTTGCATAATAGTTGTTGTTTGTCTTTTTGGCTTTTCCCGGTTAGGGATCGCCACAGTGGAACTCCGATCTGCTAATGATTGGCAGTAGATTTTTATGGTGCCGAGTTGCCAGCCCGATGCCCAACCTTCAATGAAGGCACGCTCATTCACACATGTCTTTTGAATGCCACATAACCATGGGGAGGACATGCAGACTCCACACAGAAGGCACTCCAGTCGAGACTTGAACAGGAGAACCTCTTACTGTGAGGCAACAATGCTACCGGTGCACCACCACAGAGCCAGATATGGCTTCTTGTATAATAGTAACAATACATAATTTCTTTCTAATCCTCAAAAGTCCACTCTAATGCCTTTATGGCTTTTTTTTGGCCTATCAGTTTTTGTGATTTTTTTTGGACTGCTACTTCATTCTACAACAGGGGGACATCCTCCACCTGGGCCTAGCCTAGCCACATTGTAAGAATGTTTCCATGTCATGAGGATTCTACACTGTCATTTTTTCCTGTCCTGGCAGCAGTATGCCTACCAGGATTGAGAACTTTTTTATCCTGCGTCTTGTGCACCCAGCTATCGTTTTTTTTTTTTTTAACCTACTTGTGATATATGCTATATAAAATACAGTCTTCCCATGAGAAAGATGCAGTAGCATCTGAAATCTCTTTGGGTCCAGCATCAACACTCATTATCTTTTCAGCTCTCAGTGCTGGGGATTGTCAGAAAGGAAGTATTTTGATGCAGACAACAGATATCCTAAAATCCAGCTCTCCCCTTCTCATTCCCTGCTCCAAAGCAGTCAGTCACCACAGACACTTCGACTTTGTTTGGGCAGCATTTTCAAAAGAGATAAAAGTGCAATAAATGTTGGACACTAAGGACAGATGCAAACATATAAATATAAAGGAGTCGTTTGCCCTGATCAAGCTCTCTGAACTGTCTTTTGTCCCTGAGACCTCTTCAAATGGTTATGTGATACATCAACAAGCAAGGGAGAACCAGGTGGTACCCCTCTTTGCTGATCAGCCATCTAACTTGGGATATAGCTTCCCAGCACAGTCTCACTCTAGAGGTATCCTACATTCTGACAGGGCAAAATTGTGTGGCAGACAGGCATACCAAGTCCAGGGCAGATGCTCATAAATGGAAACTAGATCAGGGGAGTCTTCCAAGAATTGATCCATCTGTGGATTAGCAGAATTCTGTTCCATAGAACTCCATGGAAAAAGGCCTAGAAGACTGATGCCTTTTCTTTTTTTTGGACAGGAATGTTCCTATATGCCATTCTACCCTTTCCATTAATATCCAGGGTACTTCCAAAGATTCAGAAGGAATCCTCCAAGATCATTGTATTGATGCCCTTCTGGCCATGGCAACCTTAATTCTCCATCCTCTTAGAAATTGCCATGGGCAGTTACCAGAAGCTTCTTCACAGACTAGATCTATTCACACAAGAACAGGAACTTCAGAAAATGTTAGACCTGGGGGTTAATCAAGGAATTCAACAGTCCCTGGTACACAGTGGTAAAATTGGTGCTGAAAAAGGATGGGGCCACCAGGTTCTATGTAGACCATAGAAAATCAAATAGTCATACAGAGTCAAAAGCTTGATCTATGCCCAGAACAGATATAGCTTTGGGCCAGTTGTGTATGGATCATCATCTGCCTACCACTGATCACCCGGGTTATTGGCAGGTACCCTTAACTGCCACAGCAAGGGAGGTCAACTTTGTTCATGCCATTTGGCTTATATGAGTTCACCAAAGTCATCTTTGGAATACAAAATGTCCCAGTAACTGTCCAATAGCTATCAGATCACATCCTGGTAGGGGCTGGAGAATATCTATTTTCTTACATCACCTACTGTATATTACTATCTAAAGCCAACATTGGCAGGAGTATGTTCAGTATATGAGTGAGATGTGTGCAGACTGAAAAGGGTCAACTTAATTATAAAGCTAAATAATTATCATGTCAGAATGTCAGAAATATCTTACTTTGCTCATTGGGTAGATGGTAGTAAGATTCAGCAAATGCCTGCCAAAGCAAAAGCTATACAGTCATGGCATAACCTTGTTACCATAAAGCACTTAAGGGCATTCACGAGAATGGTGGTGTACTACAGAAAGTTTGTCCCTCAGTACAGTACAATAGCAAGTCCTCTTACAGAACTTCTTCAAAAGAACAAACCATGGGCCAGATTCAAGAACAAGTCATTTTAGTGCTGCTATTGTGTATACACCATTTTGTATTCATTAAATGGTTCTACATAACATGTAGAGCTGCCAAACAAAGGTAAATAGGACAGTATGGTAACTAAAGCATAAGCAGCTGAATTACATGCAAATTAACCAATCCAATATGGTGGAGCCATTCAAGAAGCTATAACGTAACCGTGTAGAGATGTTGTAGCCCTTGGCTCTGAACAACAAAACCTACTGGAATGCAGCCACCATTACACTTAGAAAAAAAACAATGTTAGGGGCTGTTGCTGTTCTCTTGCATGTGTATGTGCATCAGAGTCAAATATACACTGCTGTTCCTGTTGACAGACCTTGTTCAAGGAGAAGAAGGGTGTTCAGACCCTGTTCAACATATCATGGAATGCATGATATTGAAATAGTAGAGTGATACAGGAAATCTGCAACCTCTGACGCCCCCATGTCAAACCCTGTGGAAGTCAAGGAGAATCTATACCAGTGGAAACTAAGGTAGCTGAAGCATTAAGGATATTAGCAACTACTACTTTCCAGATACCCACAAAGGACACACTAGAGGTGTCACAGGCCTCAGCTTTCAGAATATTTTACCAATATCTAAATGCTATGCTGCAACATGCAAGGAATTACATATGTTTTCCATTCACACAAGAAGAGAGAGTAATAACAATGCAGGAATTCTATGCTGTAACACACTTCCCTAAAGTTTGGGTGTAGGGGTCATATACTGCACTCACGTAGAAATAAAAGCCTCACCTGGTCAACAGGGAAGGACATGCATCAAAAGGAAGGGGTTCTATTCAGTCAATTGCCAGGTTGTCTGTAATGCCTGAGGGATCATCCTCAATGTCTGTGTAGACAACCCAAGTAGTTATGGCTCACACACGTGGCAAACATCATGGCTCTTTGGTGATGTTCCACAAGGCCAACCATGGAATGATGCAGGATATGCACTGGAACTGTGGCTCATGACACCAATCAGAAATGCACACACACCTACAGAATAAGGGTACAGCAATGCCCACTTTCAAACTAGAAACATCACACAGTGTGTGTTTGACATGCTGAAGTCAAGTTTCTGCTTTCTAGATACATCAGGGGTGCCCTGCTGTATGACCCAGGCACCTTTGCAGAAATCTTCACAGTCTGTGTCATGTTGAACAATATCATCTTGAGGAAACAGCAGCAACAGGAACAGTAAGGGCCAGGATCACACATTCCTGGACCACAGGCAGGTACAGCACCTTGTACATATACAGACAAGGAATTTGAGGGGGAATCTCCAGCTGCAGAGGTAGCTGGCAGATGTAGGTGTGCATAATATGCCCTTGCCCTAGCTAAGAGACAAAGCATAGCACACACATTCACCACTTAAGACTGAAAGGTCAGTGTACATACCCAGCAGCTAAGATGCAAATGATAGCACACACAGTGAAGGAATTAAAATCTAAGCACATTAAAAGTGATGCTAGCAAATGTCCACAAACTTTACTTAACCATGTAATGTCTGTGTACAAATAGCATCAGACTGAGACATTCCCAAAGCACATGACTCCTAACTGCAGTAATAGCAAGGTAAGTGTGGAACCTGTAGTATATGAACAAATGTGTAAAAAGATACACTGCCTGCATGCTGTCAGTCTTGTACCAATTCCCTCCTGCATCATTCATATATGAAACTCTAAGTCAAACAGAAATGAACAAAGCACATGGCACAGTCTTCATCATTCTCACAGCCAGAGGTTCACTAAGAACTGTCATATCTGAAGTATAGCAGCTTCACAATTTAAAACGCGCATATATTGCAAATTTTTTTCCACTGCATATTGAAATATATTCCAAATATGAACATATTAACATGTAAGCAGTGCGTGTAAGGGATAAACATAGTGCAGTGATTTGTATAAGAATCTCCTCCAGGTAACTATTAACAATGCTCTATCTGTATCCAATCTGACTCCCCTCCTTTCACTTCTGTAGCTACACCATTACCTTCCTATCTTGTAGATTCAGCCCTCTGAGTACTGTGAGATGTAAATGAGGTGTGAAATGATTAGCATCCCTGAATACCAAAAAAAAAAATCGCTTGGTGTAGGGGATGTAAATGATTGCATGCACACACCCTAGGACTGCAGAGAGAAGCAATAATAATTGTTAGCTGCTAATGGCTAGCAACTGTTTCTGATTGCTCTGACAACAACAAGCAATACTGACATGACTGTTCTCTCTGAATTGTTTATATCATGCAGAGTAGACTTACAATATAAAGGTGTAAGCAAATTGAGAGCTATGAGAGCAACCTTAACAATGTTGACATCCTTGTAGTAAGAGAACACTGTCCAGCCTATGCCTAAAATGTGTCTGAAATGCTGATCAGCTATATTACACATTGAAACAAAGATGCAAATAAATGGTTAGGACATTGTATTTCTGTAGTTATGCTGAGGGGAGGGAAAATGTTCAGAAAATAAAGAGAAGAAATAGATGGCAGTGTTGGCAACCTGACATTAAAATGGCATGGACCATTATTACTGTAAAGTATTGGTCAATATGACATTAATCTAAACATGTTTAAGCAAATGAGAAAGTAAAATTTTCTAGTCCAGTGTTGGTGGCAAGGACAGAGATAACAAACAGAACTTGAGTATGTGTTGTCATTGCAATGACTTGAGAGTTCAGTTCCAGATAGTGTGGTGTCTGACAGAGTCAATGCATGTTTTCTGAGCATATGATCAGGTTGTACCACATACAGACCTGGGACACATCACAATCCTGCCTTTTTGTATTTATTACACTATATGTGATGCTACAGACAATTGTCTATTATTTATTTAGCGTTCCTCATTTATGGGCCTTTTGACAGAGTGCACTGTTGACTGGCAGTGTTTTGAGGCAGGGAGCAAAAGTCCACTGGCCGAGGTACAAACTGAAATCTGAAATCATCATTAGTGCAAACATGTTTGGCACTGATGCGCTGTATTTCTAATGAGTGAGTGATGTGCACATGTTGTATACCTGTTTCTGTGGCAGAAACTCTAAATGCATTGACTTTGACCCATTTATACAGTTTTTCAGGGCTTCATATCCATACAGTTCGAAGGGACTGTGGAAAAAATGTCTTCACATGAAGGAATCAATGCCATCTTCCTTTATATGCTTTTTTTAACTGTTTATTATGCCTTGTGCACTCGATCACTGCTGAAAGTTGTGCAAAAAAGCTTACCTGCTTAAGGAATAAGAGTTAAACAGTTATTTGGGCAGCTTTCTATAGTGCAAACAGGCTTAGTGATAAATGAGCAGCTGTCAGTACTCTGGACAGTAGGTATTAGAGAAAATCCACTTGTTAACCTACCTTTCTCTATGGCACAAGGTATAAGTGCTGTGTTCTTACATATCTCATATAGGTAATCCAGAGTTCAAATCCAGAAAACACTGTTTTTTTTTAAATACTGCATCAAAATACACTTTCTAACAATACTTTGATAAGGAAGGTAACACTAATAAAGATGTTCCAAAGTGTGTTCGCTTGCAGCACTTACAGATAATCACCTTGCTTGAATTTTATTCATTATGCATTCCTTAGGTTTGATTCCCACATTGGTCATCTAACGTTTTACAGTGTCTAGTTCCAGAATGTTATGTGTCATGTCATTCTATTTAATTTCCAAAACACCAAGGACAGCAAGCCATGCCACTGAGGCTGTCAATGTTGACCATCTGCAAAAGTGTGAATATGTTCAGCATCACAAATGGCAGCTCTCACTGCCATGTCTCATATCTTTGTTTCTGTTTGACAATGTATCTTCTGCTTTGCTTACATGTGCCTCTTTGTGCTTTTCACCATGCATATACAGTTTTCATGATTGTGCATGTTTGCACAGTAGCTGTTAAACATGATATTGTAATTTGGCACCAATTCATCCGTAGAGTTGTTGCTTGACTTCTACAGGCATGCTTGTTGTGGGAGATGATGGCGTTAAATTTAGAGCACAGAGATGCGATGTGGAGGAGTCCAGGACGTTTGTGGAACTACTCATAAAGTGCAACAGCCATAGGCTACTGCAAAGGGGATTACACTGGGTATCAGTATAAGACTGAGGCTTGGAACAGGTTAGCCAAAGCTGTCTCCAGTTCAAATGGCATCCCATGCACTGGAGGTAATTGCAGTCAGCACTACAGTGACCTGAAATGGCACAAGAAGGACCTCCTTGGCCAATGGGAGGATGAGTTTAGGACTGCTGAATCTTACAGTTGTGTTTGTATACTGACCTATTTGTATTAAAGGATATAGAATGCAGTACCCAACCAAGACTGTTATTTAATATACTTTACTGTCTCGCCTTGTCTTCTTCTGTTTTCTACAGCACTGAAGACATTACAGTAAACTGTGAGGTGCATCAAGAGAGGTTAACTCACCTCAGAGAGGAACTGGGTATGTATGCATCAGGTCTTACTGTAAGTCTAATAACTATTGTACTTGCAATACTGTAACAAATAATGGTATTTATGATATCATAGCAGTGCAACTGATTAATGGTACAACTAAGACCTTCTCATCATACTTGGATGTGGCAAAGGTGCATAGACTGGATAAGCATAACTGTTCATAGTCTGAAATGATATAGTTATGTGATATTATACCATGGTTCTAATTCTGTGTCTGTTTTTTGTCTCACTCTACCCCCTTCTCTCTCTTTTTTTCTTTTTTGTTCTGGTAGGGGAATATTTTATATGTCTAAAAATGTTCTGTTGTCATACATTTCATCCTACAAAACCGCACATGTAGCACAGAGAGGTAGACTGACCACTGTGGATCAGCCCATCATCCCTCCACAGGTTGCAGCACCAACACTCAGCACTTCAAGGTCATGTGCTGTTAAAGTGGACTTCACATCCCCTGCCCTACCTGGCCCATCCACATCAGGTAGCTCTGCCCAGGCAGGTGGTATACTGGTACGATCCAGGAGTAGTACTAGTGGAGGTGGTGATTTTGCCACCCACAAAGACTTGACAGGACTGGTGGAGGGCATTATGGAAAGGGAACACAATGCCTAAATTGACCATGTTGAAAAGCTATGTCATCACATTGTGAAGATAATGCAACATCGAGAAGTGACACGGGAAATTGAGACAGGAGACAGTGATGGCAGTTCTGAGGGTGAGGACTACATTTTCACTGTTCTCAGGCTTGATGTGGGTGCACCTCTGATGCCCGCTACTTATTCCCAATCATGGTGTCCCCCCACCTTTTGTGTGCATCACCATCCTTGTCTGTCTAGTTTGCCTGTATGTCTGCACCTGCTTCCTCACTTGACCTTCCCACCCAAACTTCACATTCCTAAGCATCTGCCCCAACATTCCTCTCTCAGTGATAAAAAAATAAATAAAAATGGGCACCTGTCCCACAAAAACAAAAAATAATGACCCATAAATAGCTCTCTACTTCACCAATGTCTCTTTTTGACACACTTGATTTGGTACAATTGACTGTACAACATTATTCTGTTGTTGTCACCTACCCTTGGTGTGGTGACAGTGTAAAATCAGAAAATTCTAGCTACTCTACATTTATGTTGTGAAGAAGTGGATATGATTTTCTGCTACTACCTTCCTGCAAATTCCTCTATTCTTTCCTCTGTGCCCCCTCATTTCACCACTTTCGTATCAACCCCATTTTCACATGTTTAATCTGGTCAAAAAACAGAATCACATACAATGCACATGGCCAGAAATGGCCTATAACAAAGCCTTCACTTTTTGTCCTTAGTCTCTGCATAGAGTTTAGCATTGCACCCCAATGGTGAGTAATGATAGATGGCTGTTCATGTGCTATATTAAAACTGGTCATTTGTTACAATCACCCACAGTAGTCCGGTTATCTTCACACAAAAGTGCTTAAACATGCTGCTCTTTCAGTAAAGGCAATACTTTGCAGCAGTTACTCAAACAGTTCTTTAACTACTGGATGCAACAAAGTGCAACTTCCTCTGTGGAGTGTTGATATACATCATTTGTCTGAAGATTGTTTTGTGGGCATAGCATCAAGGGTTAAAGTCCAGATATGTGTCACATTATTAATTACTGTGAAGTTATATCTCTATGATGTGTTTAATGACATTCATCTTAATTTTTATCAGTTAACAAGCTTTCATGAACAGATTTTGAATACCATAGCAAAAGCATTTGCAAAAACATCCATGCACATAAGTACAAATTATTAAACCACCCTTACTCTACCCATGTGAGCATCAGTTTTTGCCAGTCCTACAGCTTCTTCACTACCACAGTCATCAATTACTGATACACAGCCTGACTGATTAATACCAAGGACACACCATTAAGATATACATTAACGACCCGTAACAGCACCCTTTCATATGCGTCACTATATATGTGTCTGCTTCACTCCTTCTCTCTCACCCCTTTGTACTGTTGGCTATTCATTAGGCTGATGGATGCAGATGTAATGTTATGGTATTGTCTGTCTGCCATTGCTTTGCTGATTAATAAGTGCTACATCTTCCATTGAATACGTAGGGTAACACTGTCCCTTCAAATATGCGACTTTGACAAAAATGAAGTAGGATTTTTTTTGGTGGGATCTAGAGATAATATTCAAGTCTGTAGATATAATTTTTCTTATTGACAATGGTTTGTATCCGGCATTAGGCAAAACTCATACTGCCTTTTTTTATAAGTGTATTTCCTGAAAATGAGTTATCTATGTATCTCTCTAGGCCTCGTCTGTTTTCTCATTTGTATTGCTCAGCATTTGTCTGGTGATGTGCAACTGTAGTATTCCATGCTAAATGGCACTTCAGGTGTTATTGCATAATGCAGGTGTTTGCCTTACACCTCCTCGTACACCCAGTTAACTTGTGATTTCCTTTGAAACATATCTATCGTGTAGTAGGCATAAAAAATGATTTCAGTAGCTATTACGTATATTATTTCCCCATGAAACGTATGTATAATAGTCATCTGTAGGTATTCTTAAAATCATGTCAAAAAGTTAATATAATAATCACATTCTTGCACTCTTTGTAGAATTATCTGCATGCTGGAGTCAAACCCTGCTTCAACTCTGCTTTCCCATTTAGCACAGAGAGTTTATACCTTATGCCTCAGAGAAAACTACATAAACAACTGGATTTTCTCCACTACTGTCCAGAGTGCTGATGGCCATGCATTGCCACTAAACCTGTTTGTGCTGTAGAAGACACATCAAATGTAGTGTTTCACTGTTTCTTTCAGCAGAGAACTCTGTTCACAGCATACCATCATGCAAATGGGGATGGCAAGCAGAACATTTCCTTTTGAGATGACCTTTGGAGATAACATGGAAAGGTATAATACAACATGCAGAGCAGCACTGAATGCCACTAAACACTGGTACTTCACAGTCCCATTTCAACACATCAAAATATCATCACACATGCGCTAACACTTCTCGCTCAAATACGTTTCTACAAATTGTGCTTTCAGAAGTGATTTGGAACAAAAATAAGCACAGCTGTTGGATGATATTACTTCATTACATGGGAATTGTGTAATGTGCTGATGTCAAATGCAGTGAACTGTGTGGTTAACTGACCACTTCATTCGGAACATTTGGCTCTGCACTGCAGCACTGACACAAATGATGTACAGCAGCTTACAACCTTGAAGTGCAAAAATTGTCATGTTTTGTCTCTCCTGCATTGGAATATTAAGTATTCATATACCAGCCTGAAACTGGCAATAACACAGTTCAAATAATCCTATAGTATGATGAAATTTTCTCCTGTTCGTGGAGAAAATTTCATTGTACTATAAGATTATTTGAACTGTGTTATTGCCAGTTTCTGCCTGGTACATGATCCCTGGACTTTCGTGTGTACTTGACTATTTGGGGACTGTCTTCTAGGGATACATTTTCCAGTTTGTTTCTTGTTTTTTGTGTGTGAATATTAAGTATTGCTTGGTACTTCCAGGCCACATTGCCCATGCATGAATCCATACCATAGCTAATATCAGTAACATTCATTTTTGTTTGTATACCATCATCATAACCTGATGATCAATGAGTTATCCATTGTCCATCCTGTCTTTTGCAACTGTGTGTGTATCATATACACAGAACTGGTAGATTACATGTCACTGTTACTTCTGCAGTATACATTAATGACAGCATAGCTGACAGAAGTCAGCAGAATGTGTGGGCTATTGAGCGTAACATTGACCTTACTGCATCATATTAACAAATATGGTTTTGCATAAAACCTTCAACTTCACAATATTCTCTCTAATACAGAGTGAGACATTAATCCTATCTGCATTGCACTGTCAACATGTAAAGTCAGATTTCTGCAGTGGCACATGCATTATATACTGTGTCCTCTAGATTGCATAGCTAGATAGATGGGGATTCTAATCTCATGGTTGTGTGTGTGTGTGTGTGTGTGTGTGTGTGTGTGTGTGTGTGTGTGTGTGTGTGTGTGTGTGTGTGTGTGTGTGTGTGTCGTTGTGTAAATATGACCTTAACTACTGCTGGCCTTATTAAAATAGTAGCCTTATTAAAATAGGGTGCATCCACATCAATATCAGACTCTTCTGACAACATCATCTTCTCAGCAACACAATGCTGACGTCATCCTCTATAAAACACACTCTCACACTTCTTAAGTCGTGCTGATGCTTGTGTTTTGTAATGTGTCCTCTAGATTGTATAGCTGGATAGGTAAGGGGTTCTAATCTCACTGCAGTCTACTTGTATGTGTATGGATTTGTGTAAATATGACCTTAACTACTGCTGGCCTTATTAAATAGTAGCCTGGCTTTAATTTTACACTACAGGATGTCTCCACATTAATGTGGGACCCTTCAGCCAGCATCATCTTCTCAGCGACATAATGCTGACATCATCCTCTATAAAGTGCATTCTCACACTGTATAAATCAGACTTCTGCAGTGGTGCTGGTGTTAAGTACTGTGCATTCTAGGTTGAATAACTACAAAGGTATGGGGTTCTAATCTCACAATACTTAACTTGCATGTGTGATGACAGGTACATTGCATCACTGCACTATTATTTCAGCAGGCATGCTCATTTGACTCCAACACATGAGAAACATTTATATGCTGAGATCACTCCCACATCCCCTTTTCACTCTGTCCATAAACGCATACTGTCTGCAACATACGGATGAGGTCATTTCAAAAATGCACTCTCAGACAACAGCATTCATACCTCTCCTGTGGAATCTGCATATAATACACTTGTGTGTAGACTGTGTCAACCAATAGGTAGGGAGTTTGAATACAGAAATGAGACTTTTCTGAGTGTGTGTGTGTGTGTGTGTGTGTGTGTGTGTGTGTGTGTGTGTGTGTGTGTGTGTGTGTGTGTGTGTGTGTGTGTGTGTATGTGTGTGTGTGTGGGTGAGTGTATGCAAATGGATGCTGGGGTGTGTTACACCTCTTCGTATTGACTACATTTAAATTTCCACATAGTTGTAGAAGTAAGTTTTGCACACATATCTCCTTTGCATGATGCACCCGATGTCATCCTTTCAAAGATGCAGTATGGCTCACATACACTCAGGTTTCTCATGAGGCATGTGCATATAATTCACTTTTGTATTGGTTGTTTAAGTGCATAGGTAGGGATTTCAAATACAAGAGTGACTGTCATATGTGGTTGTGTGCTTTTTTCCTCTTACTCTTCAGAGCAGGCTGCAAATACATATATAAGCTATATCTATGCATTGTGCTGTGCAACCACTTTTTACTAGAAACATATAGGTAATACATAATGGTGATATCATCCACTGAAATATGCAATGCCACAGCCATCAAATAAATCTGTAGTTGCATGTGTTTCAGTAAATATTTGTTTGCATATGATGTTAACTATATATATAGTTAAAATCCCAGTGTCACTGCCTACAGTCAATGCACATGTTGTTAACAGTGTTGTCACTCACATGTGCTATGTTCAGATATAGATGTTGTTTCCTATTACAAGAGTTCATTCTACATTTCCTTTGGAAAAGCTGTATTGAAGACTGATGCTGCCATTTGAATAGATTGCCATTACTTCACACTTGCAGTGAAACACCTCCTCAAGACTGAGGACATAAACTGATATAATGTCTGTTGTTGTCTAAGTAAGGCATGCAACCCAAAATGAGATTCCATCCACATTGGACATAATTGTAGTTCTACCATGACAACAGCAGGGGGCTACAGCTGTGTTTGGGTGTACTTAGCATCAGGCAATATATCTAAGAAGTTAGAGGGACACATACTCCTTGATTCATAAACATGACATAATACTTTCACATAACCACAGATATGACATTTGGTGATACACTTATACCATGGCACATTCATTAATCCCACTGTGCTGTCGATTTTCTCAATGCTTAGGCAAGTGTTCAAAACCAGCATTGAATGACTGTAATCATTTGTGTCCTTAATTGTTCTGCATGAAAGACACCCCACCATTATACTTTGTTTGTATAGAGTGGCAGAGGCCTCCCCCATCAACTTTTAGCAGATAAAATTTAAGGGCAGATAAGCTATAGCTGTTTGAATGATCTCACACAGGTAGAGTTCAACAGCTGTGATAATATTTCAACTGTGGCGAATGTGATTATAGCAGCCTTGTTATTTGGAGGGGTTGTACAGCTTGATGTTCAATTACAGAATCAAGATTCATTTTGTTTGAACATAGTGATGTCACACAACAACCTTTACATCACATCAGTGTTATCCCTTGATATGTTATATAAACACTGGGAGTGTAGCTTTGGATTTCCTGAAATTACACATTTGTTCTTCCAGTGTAATGGTGAGAGTGCCACCTTGGCACATGCAGTGAGTAATGTGGTGTACACATATGTGCCCCAGTTCTTGGTTGGAATGTGTATAGACATATACAGAAGCTGTCCTTGATCACAGAACATTGATATAGGACTGATCATATTTGTGTTCACATGAGCATACTCATGTCACTATTATTAGTCTGACATGCTAATATGACATCAGGTATCCTCTCTTAATTCACACATTAATTTCATTTGTTTAATCACAATACCCATTCCTACCTTCTGTGGTAGATGCTGACAATACACAGCTCTGGAGAATACACTGCATCATAGTGTGGGGTTTGTGTCTGTTGTTATCTATTGGAACAATCACTTTGTCAAGCAGGGGTGCCTTACACAAGGTTATTATGTACGTCACACTCTGGTCCCACATTTGTAACACCACACACACCTACATATGGGATGCATAACTATTACAATATTGAGGATGAGCTGAATACAGGCAGTCTCCAGGTTACAGATATCCGACATGCAGACAACCCATACATATAAACGCGCTTCTGCAATGTCAGAAATAATGTGAAAAAAATTAAAATCCATAAAGTTGCCCAAATCTGTGTGTGTGAGTTCGAGAGAGATTGAGAGTGATGTGTGAGTTAATGCATGCATGAATGTGGAAGTGACTGTGTGTGAGACCTTGAGAGGGAGAGCGATGTGTGAGTGAATGCATGTATGAATGAGGAAGTGACTGTGTGTGTGAGAGATCAGGAGAAATTGATGGATGTGTGATTGAATGCAGGTATGAATGAGGAAGTGACTGTGTGTGTGTGTGTGTGTGTGTGTGTGTGTGTGTGTGTGTGTGTGTGTGTGTGTGTGTGTGTGTGTGTGTGTGTGCGTGCGTGCGTGCGTGTGTGTGTGTGTGTGTGTGTGTGTGTGTGTGTGTGTGTGTGTGAGATTGGCAGAGTGAGAGCAATTTGTGTGTGAATGCATTCATAAATAAGGAAGTGACTGTGTGTGAGAGATCGGGAGAATGAGAGCGATGTGTGAGTGAATGCATGTATGAATGAAGAAGAGACTGTGTGTGTGAGAGAGAGAGTGAAGACTGAGAGTAAATGAGCAATCCTCTGGCAGCGGTTAAGTGGTGTGTGATTGCATAAGGGGAGGGGGTTAGTTATGGAATAGATGAAGCAGGGTTAAGTGTGTGTGTGTGTGTGTGTGTGTGTGTGTGTGTGTGTGTGTGTGTGTGTGTGTGTGTGTGTGTGTGTGTGTGTGTGTGTGTGTGTGTGAGATTGGCAGAGTGAGAGCAATTTGTGTGTGAATGCATTCATAAATAAGGAAGTGACTGTGTGTGAGAGATCGGGAGAGTGAGAGCGATGTGTGAGTGAATGCATGTATAAATGAAGAAGAGACTGTGTGTGTGAGAGAGAGAGTGAAGACTGAGAGTAAATGAGCAATCCTCTGGCAGCGGTTAAGTGGTGTGTGATTGCATAAGGGGAGGGGGTTAGTTATGGAATAGATGAAGCAGGGTTAAGTGTGTGTGAGTGTGTGTGTGTGTGTGTGTGTGTGTGTGTGTGTGTGTGTGTGTGTGTGTGTGTGTGTGTGTGTGTGTGTGTGTGTGTGTGTGTGTGTGTGTGTGTGTGTGTTTGTGTCTGTGTATCAGAGGACTTGATATTTCACCCATACCTCTCAACCTCTTACAGTAAGAAATCTGGTCAAAGCTATATAATGGGAGGACAAAGGCCCAAAAATAGGGACACTTTTTAAATATTTCTCTTACAAACTTAGAAACTAGATAAAACAACAGGTTCCACATTAGCATGAATGGTCTGCCCTGTATTAACTCTGATACTCAAATGACTGCCGTTATTTTCTGACTGCAACCCTCAATGATTTGTCAGAAAGCCATACTTTTATGAGAAACAGACCAAAAATATGAGGTAAAAATCTATACAGCTGAGAGCCGTGTGTTTGTGTACCTCTCCTCTTAGCTCAAGGAATCTGGATAAGCCTAAAATTAACAGGTGACCAAGGCACACAATAGGTGCATATTTTAAATGATTTGTGGTGTGTGTGTGTGTGTGTGTGTGTGTGTGTGTGTGTGTGTGTGTGTGTGTGTGTGTGTGTGTGTGTGTGTGTGTGTGTGTGTGTGTGAAGAAGTCCTCATAAACACTGCATTTAATAACAAGATGTCTTAAACCAGCTATGTTGATAGGAAGTAAGGAAGCATAGCTGCAGTATACAGTATTATGTTTAAGATTTTTTTTTTATTTGGAAGTGTTTCTAAAGTGTTTTATATCCAAAGAAAAGTAAAATAAATACTAGACTGAGGCAGACATTTGACTAAGTCGCATTTAATACGAACCATATGTACGTGTTTTGACTTACATACAAATATGACTTAAGGACAGACTAAAAAAACAGATCTCCTCCTTAACCCAGGGACTGCCTGTCATTCCCTTCAAGGGTGATCTTCCTTGTACATGTGTTAGGCCTCTTTCTGTGGCATATGCTGTTAATACACAGGTTATTGATGGCATTGTTGAAATTCTTGCAAAAGACGATTGTGGCTTATGAGCCATTCCTATTTTTCTACATGTTATATGAACATGTATGCTCTGCAGATATCCCATTATGTATGTTCTGTCTTTGCGAACTGTTATTTCAACTCAGCATGTCAATGACATTCATATGTCATGTAATGTTCGTCTGTTACAATGTGATTTTGTGTAACTGTCACGTCGTATATCATGTCTGCTTTTATTTACCTACATGTGTTCAGGAATAGTGACCACAATTATTTATTCTGACGTGTATTGCAAAATGTTATTATTACTCACTTGTCTTTGTGATGTAAGCACCTTCACATCAATTATTGTACTAGACTTGGAACACTTACCCCTCCTCTAATATCTTTCTCTATGCATCTGTTTGATTTCTGTGTACATTGTCCTCAGTACACTTTTCCTGTCTGGTAATCCATGTATTGTTGTTGCCCTTGCTGTTTCACATCCCTCTTACTTAATTTGTATTTATATGTTTCATGTACGTACACAGTACATTATTCCTGCCTCTGTAAAGCATGCGTTATTTGCGTTGATTATGTACCTCTTTGTCCTGTCCATGCAAGCACACTTAATAGCTTTGTCCATAAACAAACCTGTTGTTTTACTTTGTGTGCTTGTGCTGCTCAACACAAGTGTCCTGTTGTGTTGCTGGTCAAGGAGATGTGCATGTATTCATCTTAGCTATTATAATTTATTGCTGGTTGTCTCATTGGAAGCAAAATTAGTAACAAAGAGCTTAGTATCTGATTGATGACTGTATTCTGTGAATACAGGAAAGGGGTACTGTCACTGGAACAAAATCAGTAACCACTCCTGGAAAAATGGTAAGTGTGTGTTTGTATGTGTGCACATGAACAACAGTTTGGTTAAATCTCAGTTACTTTGGGAAGTTATCACTAGAGTGAGGAATTGCTGATTCTGTCTATGGAGGACAGCATGAGATTATTTAGGTGTGTCAGTTGTTGGTCATAATCCAAGGCAGTAGTATACATTTGCTATAAGCTTTTAAGGCAACTCAACCTCATATTTTGCAGCAGTAGGGGAATTTTGGCTTTGTAACCCACTAAACCTCAAATTATTGGATAATAATGTAATATGCCATTGTTGTTAACATAATTTGGTGACAGCAGTGTGAGATTTAAAGTTCACTCCCCTGTTTGTCACAGTCAGCTATGGTCATGATTTGCAAATAAGTTTTATTTTTGTTGTTCTGGGTTAAGTTACTCCACTTTCTGCTATCACATTGTGCAATTGTTATGCTGCAATCCATATATATTTAACTTACAGGCTTACATTTCTCATATATATTTAACTTACAGGCTTACATTTCTCTTTCTGTCTGTCTCTGTCTCTCTCTGTCTTACTCTTCTACCTTAGTGATGCAGTTCATCACGTCTGCATTCATAGTACTTAGTAATTAATGCATCGTCACTGGTAGCAGCATCATGCTATGATTCCAATGAGCACCTCAACCATGGACTTTTCTAAAAAAATATTGGTGGGATGCATGTTAATAAATGAGATGAGAGACACAATGGGCAAAATCTGACCACCCTGCTGCATTGCAAGGATCTCATGCAAGTGTTTGAAGTGTTGTTGTTGTCATCCATGGCAGCTTCTGTATTCTAAAGCTGTTGTCCTCCCCATAAAAAGTATTTGTACTGTGTAACTGGAGGCCTCAGGTTATATGGGCAGTGTGAAGAATTGCATCAAAGAAGCTGTGAATATCTGGACTCACATAAATCATAAGACTCCTAAGTTATTCAGTCTTCTGTAGATAAATTCCTTTCACGTGATTCAGACTCTTACAAAGTAAATGCTTTACTGCTAAAACAAATGTCAGTGCTGCAATAACACTGCATTTCAGTAACACAGAAGCAAAATGCATAATTTGTAGATAAATCCAATGCCTCTGTGCAATCAGGAAGTTGACAAGTTAAGCTAAAAAAAATATATATATATACCAATTCCTTTTATAAAAAATATGTCTATGGATATTTCCGTTATATCGATGATTTGTTGTTTGTATGCAGGGGAGGAAAAGACAGTATTCATCAGTTTTTGATGGAGATTGAGAATAACAACATGAATATAAAATTTGATGGATTACAAATGGGTAATACGGTACAATATTTGGATATTACCTTAAAAGGACATAATAATTTATTGATAGAATATCAAATACATAGGAAGTTCCAGGGTTCAGGTTCGGTGTTGTATGGCACTAGTTACCATCCACCACATGTAATTAAATCTATTCCTTACACTGAATTCAATAGAGTAAAGCGACTATGTAATAACCCTAATATTAGGGAGAAAGAATATCTATCAAGTTATAATAAATTTAAGAATAGAGGATATCCTGAGAGTGAATTAAAGTATAGTCTCAAAAAAATCAAAAACAATTGTAAAAATGGTAATAGGGGTAGTAACTATAATAAGAAAGAAGTAAAAGATACAGTTTATTTTGTTTCAACATACTCTGTACTGTCTGAACAAGTCAAGACACGAGTAATGTTCAGCTGGAATGTTCTTAAAAAGGAATTAGATTTTTTGAATAATAATGGGCTTAGTTTCTCTTACAATAGAGGAAGGAATGTTCAGGATTTTATAGTACATAGTCGATTTAAAACACCAAGGATGTTAATGTACAAACAGGTGAAACATCAAGGTACTAGTAAATGTGGAAAGTGTACCATATGTAAGTATATAGTTCCACAGTTTAATACTTTGAATGGAAATGGTTTTGAAACTAAAGGAACTTTTAATTGTAAATCAGAACAGGTTATCTATGGTATAGAATGCCCCTGTGGCAAATTTTACATTGGAGAAACTAAAAGAACGTTGTGTTGTAGGTTAAAAGAACATGTCAGAGATATTAAAAATCAGAAAGAAAGTAGCCCTTTGGCAGTACATTTTTATAAGTATCATAATAGTAAACCTGACAATTTAAAAGCAACAGTATTGGATAAAGTTAATAATGAGGCATATTGTAGTGAACAGCAAGTAAAACAAATATTAAGGAGAAAGGAACTATGTCTTATACTAAAATTTAATACTTTAAGTCCAAATGGACTGAATCATGACTGTTCTTGGAAAAGTTTGGAATAAGTTTAGGAAAAATGTATATTTTTCTTTTTGCATAGATGTTTTTTTAAACACATTTTTACTGTGTGTAGTTTGTCTTCTTAAATTCTTAATTGGTAATTAATTGAGAGCAATTACTTGATTGTTAGTAGAGGTGTGTCTTTTGAAATGTATTTAAAGTGAGTATTCAGTGTTGTGGAATTTTTACTCTGTAAAGGCAAGTTTGCCGAGGCGCTAGAGAAAATTATTGTGGAGAAGAAGTTATTGTGCTTTTTACCTTCGAGTGGATTAAATTATTATCCAGAAGTGCAGTGGAGTTTTTCTTTCGTGGTAATACTGATCGTATTTCTATCTTCCTTTGGTGGTTTTTGCAATGATTTGCAAATAAGTTTTATTTTTGTTGTTCTGGGTTAAGTTACTCCACTTTCTGCTATCACATTGTGCAATTGTTATGCTGCAATCCATATATATTTAACTTACAGGCTTACATTTCTCTTTCTGTCTGTCTCTGTCTCTCTCTGTCTTACTCTTCTACCTTAGTGATGCAGTTCATCACGTCTGCATTCATAGTACTTAGTAATTAATGCATCGTCACTGGTAGCAGCATCATGCTATGATTCTAATGAGCACCTCAACCATGGACTTTTCTAAAAAAATATTGGTGGGATGCATGTTAATAAATGAGATGAGAGACACAATGGGCAAAATCTGACCACCCTGCTGCATTGCAAGGATCTCATGCAAGTGTTTGAAGTGTTGTTGTTGTCATCCATGGCAGCTTCTGTATTCTAAAGCTGTTGTCCTCCCCATAAAAGTATTTGTACTGTGTAACTGGAGGCCTCAGGTTATATGGGCAGTGTGAAGAATTGCATCAAAGAAGCTGTGAATATCTGGACTCACATAAATCATAAGACTCCTAAGTTATTCAATCTTCTGTAGATAAATTCCTTTCACGTGATTCAGACTCTTACAAAGTAAATGCTTTACTGCTAAAACAAATGTCAGTGCTGCAATAACACTGCATTTCAGTAACACAGAAGCAAAATGCATAATTTGTAGATAAATCCAATGCCTCTGTGCAATCAGGAAGTTGACAAGTTAAGCTAGTCGCGTTTCTAAATTTGACATGACACCTCTGTTTCAAAAAAAGGAGTTCTGCCTAGTTTTTGTACATCCCTCATCTTTATACATTTTGAGACACACAACTGACTTTCTCTCTCTGAAATTGTGCCAGAGGGAAAAGCAAATATGGCACGCTGCTCAGTACAGGTTTAAATAACAGTTCAAAGTAATTTACAATTGTATGTAATAAGCAAACATGCTAGCTAGAGTAGAGTATACATTATCTTGTAAGCTTCTAGTTTTGCTGTTGATAGTGCATATTCTTTTCGTTATACACCTCATTACACTATATTATGCTCAGAACATGAAAGGTATAGTTGTATCCGCATTATTGCTGCCATTAAGCTATGAGCTGCCTCAGTTTTTTATGCTGATGTATGACATAACATGCAGAAAGGGCAAATACTTTGTCTTCCATTGAAAGAGCCTTTTAACTGGTGAAGATGTTCTTAATGTCTTGAATATAATTTCCTTCATGTGATGTATGCTGGAAGTGCGTGATGTATTTGCCCTAGAAAAAAATAGATGTACATTAATCGTAGAAGGCATGCACAGATTCTTCTGAAGCACCATTATCTTGTCATTTGATTTATGCTATTTCTGCATTCCTAAAATAATCTTACAGAATCATTTTATTTCTTCTTTTTAATTAAATATTGACAGTTTCATACACCATCCAATGCAATCAATTGATATTGCATTTCACAACAGCCTAAGCTAAGTAAGCATTATCCATAAACACTATGGCAGAAGAAAACTTTCTGTAATCCTCCATACACAAATCAGGAACAGACTGTCAACATCCCATGGGGATGCCTTCATTTCTGTCTGATTTGACATATTCCTATAAAAACAAAGGAATTTTTATGCAGACTTTTAGATATTGTATAATTTATTGATACAGAATGTCTCTGCTTGCCATATACTTCAGATACATCCAAACAATTACTCTGCAGACAGCTTTAATAACCTGTTACGAGAAACAGTGAATATCTGAGCCATATGCAAATGGCAAGTCATTCATATACTTGTAGATGAATTCCTGCAGTGTTTAGATTTTCTTTGTGAGTCTGGTATGTTACTTTACTTTTTTCTGGTGGCTTATGGTACATTTCCATTAAAATGCTTTCCCTTCTTCTGTAACTCCTTCCCAGATTGCTTCTTTTGTGTGTTGCCTGACACTACTCTTATCATGTCCAGAGACATGCGTCTGGAGCATTTCTCCTCGGGCCTCCACTGAAAGTGGGCTCTGCCCAGTCAGACTTTTCCAACAAACAAATGTAAAATGAATAAATAAAATATGTCCTTGGCTGTGTTGTGCTTACTGACATTTGTTCAGTCTGTAGACATGGTGATCCATGTCTTTTTGGTTACCTTTTTTTGCATGTCATACTACTTCAAAGTGAGCAGATCGCACCTCTTTCAACTGGACTCAGCCTTCACCTCCCTCTGAGCCATGCCAGAGATACATATCATTTATTCTATTCTATCTGCTTCTGCCTTAGCTGTTTCCTCAAGGACTTCTCGCCCTCATAATGTGTGCATGTTGTAGTGCAATACAAACTCGTATCACTTGGGAAATTCCTTGTTAGTGTCTGTGCTAAAGTGTAGTTCCCTGCTGCATACAGAATGTCTCCAAACATGCCTTACATAACAGAGGTTATTATCAAATATTTAAAACTGCTAAAAGGCGAGTCATGAAAAAAAAACATTGCTCAAATCTTGATTTCTTTTGTCAGAACATCATGAGTGTTTGGGCTGAGCCTTAAAATGTTCCAAATGGGTCGGTGCTATATCCCAGTTAATGAAGAATAACTAAAATTAATAAAAATAAAATAAAGTAAACATCAGTAGTGGGAACAAGCATGACAGGGGACAGATTGTTAATATAGAAAAGGGTAGGGACAGTATAAGTGCAAATATGATAAAAATAAGACATGAAAAAAAGAATATATAATAAGGAGTATCACTGCTGACAGTCTTCAGAAAGTTAAACTTCTGGCAGTCAAGGAAGGAAACGTCCTGACATTGTAATAGTGCCACAGTGCACAGGCTGTTCAGGCTATGGTGTAAATCAATTTACACTGGCAAATCTAGGTGAGTTGCACAATGCACACACCTCTTTTTGAGAGTCCAATAATGCTGTCCACAAAATAGATGCACAACACAGACACACATGCACACACAAACACACAATCAATTGAGCCATTAAAAAACTTACGTTCTCAACATGTGGAAAAAATCTTCCATCTTACCCTTACATGTGGGAAGTACTTCTACAGATCTTACCAGTTATAGATCAACAGCAATTTTATTTCCCCTCTCGAAAATTTGTGAGAAATGTATCCATACACAACTACTCTCCTTCATTTCAGACAAAAATCTGCTATCTTTAGCAGACCATAGCTCATACCCTAATGATAGCACTGCTACATTCCTCCTTAACTTCATAACCACTATAGATAAAAACAGAAATGAAGGAAACCCAGACTCCCCAGTCTTCTATGACTTATCAGAGGCTTTTGACATCATTTCATACACAAACCTGCTACACAAATTGTCTTTCCTAGGTCTAGATACACCTACACTCACTTTTTTGACTGTTGCCTATCCTGCAGACAACAGGCTGTTAAATGGCAAAACAGATTCTCTTCTTTCCTTCTCATAGCAGTTGGAGTCCCCTAAGGGCTCCTTTCTATGTCTCCTCCTGTTCAACATATTTGTGAATGATATTCACTCAGAATGCAACATAATAAAAATCAACCAATATGCAGACAACTCAAATCTGATCTGTGCAGTTATACAATGGATACACAGCACTGAAGATTCCCTTACCACTATTGAAACATATCTACCAGATTCACAGCTTCTTCTAACTCCCAAAAATCAAGGCTCACCCTATTCACCCCAAAACTACTATTTCTACCCAGATATTCCTCTTCACTCTAACTTCCACAAATAGTATCAAAGTTGAATTAGTAACCCACACTAATCTATGTATAATAATCGGCAACTTGAAATATGACTACCATGTAAAAGATGTAATAAAAAAATTCATAAAAAATTGGAAGAGTCTACCAGATAAAACCTTTCATAAAAGATAGTGCTAGAAAATACATTGCTTTACCGTTCCTCCTTCCAGTTCTCCTCTATGCAGCCTCTATTCTCATCAATCATGGAACCTAGACTGATCTCCTTGAACAATGCTATACTGATATATATACAGCCTGTATCTCTAACAGCCTTGCTCTGTAAACCTCGTACTCTGCACTCCCCTCTACTTACCACTTCTTACTCTTCTACTTGTACCCCCCTTATTATTATTATTATATCCTGCTATTTCCCATCATCATCTCCTGGCTCACTACCTTGATTTTTCTCTCCCCTCTTCTTTCACCTCATTTCACATCACTTGTGTATCTCCCTCTATCCCACCACAAACCATGCCCTGACCCCTTATAACCTTTCTTCACAATAATAATTCTGCATCTTCAAACTCATCCTTCCCTGATCTTCCTCTCATTCAGCTTATCTGCTAACCATCACCTATTTCAGTCTCTACCACACCCTAAGTATGATCCAACCACTTTTTGTGTTGGCACCTCTACCTATTTCTCCTGTGTTGCCTTTCAAACTTGTCTTTTTATGTTGCTCCTTCTGCACACTGCTATACACTATCGCTTCCAATAACACAATACTTTAAATATTTTTTTCTTCAAACCTCACCATTTTTTTAACTCATGTTCTTGCAAATTACTTCCTCTTTTCTTCCGTCTACTTTCTTTGTCTGAAGTATTGTTATAATCACATTTTAGATTTTATTGGTGACCTACAAAATGTATATTTATTAATATGTATTATTGTAATTTGTAGAACTCCATGTTTTATATGGTCTATTTGCATTCATTCTATTACATTGCTTAAAGTCATTGTTATTTTCCCTGCCTGCTCTTTGTGTGTTTCTTGTACATGTATTTACACTTGAAGCTTTTCTTCACAGGCCTCCACTGAAAAGGGGCGATCTGTTCCCAATGAACCATCCCAGTAAACAAATGGTAATAATTAATTATTATACAATGATAGGTCATTAACATTCAAAAATATGCACGCTGATGGTCAGCCCAACCAGCCTGCCCATTGTAAATCGGGTATACACCAACAGAAAAAAATCTGGTTGCCTGGACTTTTGTCTATTAATATATGCTAAGACTTTCCAGTTTTCCTGAGCAAAGAGGTTAAGAGGTATGTACAAAGGAAAAAGAAAATGCATGGAAAATCAGGTATCAGGTGTGTTATGCAAAACTAAAGAGATGTACCTGATTTTCCTTGTATTTCTGCCCTGTCTCTCTCATACCTCTAAACTGTCCAAATTTCAAACTTTTTTCTTTTAACAAAAAAAAAAAAAAGAAGCAACAGAGATTGTCTTTTCTCCATTGCTTTCTTTACAAAGCACTGATGTACTGCATAAGTGTGGGAACGTAAATCCCATACGCAGGAGCAGTACATCACAAAAGCAGCAGGATATGAAAAAAAAGCAGAAGAACATCATGCCACTATTATATAAAGACATTATATAAGAAAAGTAAGTAATTTCTTTCCTAAATAATGGCATTTTATAATAGCAATAACCAACTCATGGGTGTGATATATTGAAGATTTACCCACTGTTGCCTTTGTTTAATCATTCAGGCTACACCCCTGTGATTAAACTACACCAAGTGTGAGTAAATCTTCAATATACTACACCCAGTCATTGGTAATTGCTATAAAATCTGTTACCCCGAAGTGCAGTGACTTCAGACTTATTTATGTAAAGGATGGCAGAAGAAAGACATACCATTCTGTATCAGGTGGCAGAAGAAAGACATACCATTCTGTATCAGGTGGCAGAAGAAAGACATACCATTCTGTATCAGGTGGCAGAAGAAAGACATACCACTCTGTATCATAGCGTCCGGCCTTTGTCCCATACAAAAATATTCATAGGATCATAGGATCATAGGAAGTTACTAGGCTAATGGCCCTAGGACCCTTACAAGCCTAGCCAAGTTCTTACCCTTATTTCCATGATCAGCACCTATTGCCCCTGTCCAAGAGGAACACAGGTGGAACCCCCGGGGTGAATTTACAGTCACCCATCCAAGTGTCCAGATTGCTTTTGAAGATGGCCAAAGAGGTACTTTGGAAATCTGTTCCAAAGGTGTGGTAACCTCTGGGAGACAAATCTGTCACTCCAGCAGGTTTTGTTAATGTCGCATACCAAGTTAAGGTCTTTAGAGTGAGTAACCCGTGTACCATTTGACTTACAGATATGCAGCATTTCCAGTGGTTTCTCCAGTTGCTGTAGGTGCAGGTACTTGCAGAGGTACATACCAAAAGGTATTGTACTCAATCATTGGCCTGATAAGGGAAGAGTACAGGGAGGTTATAAATTCTTTTTTTCTGGAGGCATTGCTCTTACTTATGAGATGAGCGATATAGAATGCTCTACTTACCACTGTGGAGACATGGTGGTCAAAGGTAAAGTTGCTGTCAACCTGTGTGCCCAGGTGTTTCACCAATGAGTGCATACTTAAGGTGTTGCTATTGATGTGATAGTTAGCAGGAACATTGCTTTTACCAAACAGAATGAAAATACATTTTTTGCATTGAGTTTAAGGCCATGACTTTGGCACCAATCATTTGTTCGTGTAAGACCCTCTTGTAGGACGTTGACATCATTTGAAGATTTTATTTTATTTATTTATTTTATTTTACATTTGTTGACCGGGCTAGTCTAACTGGATATATGTCCATTTTCAGTAGAGGCCCGGGGAGAAAAGCTCCACATAAGCAAAAATTTTAGCAACTTCAGGTACAGATAAATAAAATTGTAGCAAATTTAGGTGCAGTACTATTTTATGGTGAAAAATACAAATGTTATATAGAGCAATCGTACTATTAAAGTAGCAGATAATAAGAAAGAGATTGAACAAGAAACAATTTTAAAGTAGCACACAATAAGAAAGAGAAATGAAAAGCACACTGACAAATATAGCAGCTCCAGGTACAGGATTTAACAGTGAGTCATCCCATTTATCCTATAGTAGCATAGCAACTTTAAGGTAGCATGTAATAAGAAAGATAAAGAATGTCTATATAGATATTTGTGTGTGAAAACAAGTTAATGCTGCAAGCTGCAAACTATGTAAGTACATAATTTAAAGAGGATCCTATGTAAGAGAAAGTTGTAAAGACTGAATTAGTATAGGTGGGTCTACTCCCTGAGGCATAGAGAGAGTTGGAATTAAATTGCAAATGGTCATATAGGTAGGGTTCAGAGAAAGTGGTGGTAAGATTAGTCTGGGTTACTACATGGGCATAACCAGTGGTTATTAATGTATTCTCTTGAGTTTTTTGAACAGTTTCACTGAGGAGAGAGAGAGATGAGAGTTCCTTGGGAAGCAGGTTCCAGGATTTGCCAACAGTGTTGGCGAACAGAGAATCACCGGCCTTATTTTTGGATTTGATTGTAGATACTAGTACTTTATTGGCTGAGCGAAGGGTTGTCAAATTACTATAGGGGGTTAGAAGGCTAGTAAGTATAGGAGTATTTTTAGGAAAATAGAGGATCTTATGGGCAATAATAAGTTGTTGAATCTAAAGTTGATTATGAAGTTCTAACCAACCTAGTTGCTTTAGGTTTTGACAGTGGGGAGTTCTAAATGAGGAACCAGTAGCAAATCTGGCAATATTGTAGGAGGTAGCCAGTTTGTTAAGGTTGTTTTTTGATAGGTTGGTATAGATGGGAGAGCATAGAGGAGGGTGGAAATTAGATGGGTATAGGCAATAGTTGTTCTAGCTGTTGGAGTAAGGAAGGGTTTAATCCTATATAGGGAGCCTAATTTGCTGTTTATTATTTTTATTGTTGTGTTAATATGTGTGTCAAAGCTAAGATTATGATCTATTGTTACCCCTAAGAGCTTGGTAGTTGGGTCAGGAGATATGACAATGTCATCATTGGATATAACTGTGAAGTCAATTGGGGGGATCTTTGTGTGGGAGTGAAGAGTAGTAGTTTTGTCTATTTAAGATTCAAGAGGAGCCTATGCTGTAAGAGCCAGCTTTCTACTATGTTTAGCACTGTTTGGGTAATGGACTGGAGTTGAGGTGTAGAGGTAGCCAAGCATATTAGTGTGGAATCATCAGCGTACTGGATACATGTAGCTTGAGGAATTATTAGATTAAGATCATTGATGAAAATTGAGAAAAGGAGAGGGCCCAGGATAGAACCTTGAGGGACTCCTAGGGTAATAGGAAGGTGAGAGGATATATTATTTTCCCAAAGCACAGGCTTTTGCCTGTTTTCAAGGTAGGATTTAAACCATTGTAAAGCCTGTGTATCTAGTGGGAGAGACTTAAGTATACTCAAAAGAAGCTGATGGTTGACCATATCAAAGGCTTTTGATAGGTCAATAAAGAGTGCTGAGGATAGAGTATTATTGTTACTGTTATTGTTAATACAGTTTGAAAAGGGTAAGAGGGCTGTGGTGGTACTATGGTGAGGCCTAAAGCTGTGCTGACAGTTAGCAAGTAAGCTTATTTTGCAGTAAGTGGTCTAATAGTTGGCAGTGGATACATTTTCCATTATTTTTGCTAAAGGAGAGAGTAAAGCTATTGGGTGGTAGTTTGAGAGTTTAGTTGAGTTGCCCCCTTTGTGCAGTGGGATGATGTGGGAGACTTTCCAGATAGATGGAATTGTTCCTTCGGTAATGGTTCTATTTATAAGGATGGAAATAGAAAAGGTGGATCATGTTGGGGTGGGGGTTTTGGACTGACCTGAGTGGAGGAGTGTATTTATGCCTGCCCAGAACTTTTGAGGTTTGTATTGGTGGGTTCACTGGTTGTTGTGGTAGAAGTTTTTTTATCTAGAAGTATAGATTTTTTTGGTTGCATTTCTCAGCTGTCTAAATGTTAGATGATCAGCTGTGTTTTTAGTTACTCGCCATTTGGCCCAGATCTTATTTCTTAGTATAATTTTGTGCCTTGTCTCTTTTGTTAGCCATGGAGCAGTTTTAGTCCTATTTCTCATTGAGTGGGATGGGGCATGATAGTTCAGGATTTCTAAGAATTTGGCATTGAAGTAGGATACAGCCTCGTCTAATTGGAGGTGTATTAGGGGTGACCAGTCACATGCTTTCAGTTCAGTTTGGAAGTTAATAGGGTTAAAGTTTTTGTTAGATCAAATGGTTTTATATAAGGTTGGTTTATGAGTATTAATCTTTTGCCTGATAATGTAGGTCAGTGAGTGGTCACTGACATCATCATGAAGGATTCCTGCTTCATAAGAGAGGGGGTGACTATTTATCAGTATCCAGTCTAGAGTAGTTTCTTTGTTGTTAGGTTTATGGATCCTGGTAGGGGAGGTAGGGGAGGTTATAGTTTGGGAAAAAACATAAAGGTTTATGTGTGTAGTTTGGCTGGCTGAGATGCAGGTGTTCCAGTCAATATTAAAGTCACCCAGGACAATGGTTTCTTGTGGGTAGTTAGTTGAAAGCCAAGAAAGAATATTTTCAAATAGTGTTTATATTGTTACCTGGAGGGAGTTAGGTGCATATTATATGGATGGATTTGTAGGTGTTGATTTGGAGTTTAGAAATAAGAATTTCAGCGCTGCAAATAGAAGGTGGTTGCACATTTATTGGTATTACTTGCAACTCTGCTTTATATAATATTGCTACACCCCCACCCTTTTTGGTTATTCGATCTAATCTCAGGATATTGTATCCTGGTGGGGTGATTTCATTGTCCTGTGTTACAGGTTTTAACCAGGTTTGTTAGACAAAGGATGTCAAAGGAGTGAGCAACTAAGTGGGCATGGAGGTGGGCAACTTTATTGTTTAGGCTCTGTATATTGAGGTGAGCTATAACGAGAGAGTTTGATGCTTTGGTGACAGTTCGAGAAGTAGAGGGACTTGGTTTATGAGGGCTAGTGGTGGTTCTGGTGTTGGGGCCAGGGTTGGGATGGATATCACCATCTAACAGTTTAGCATTTTTAATCCTATGTATGATATTTAGAAATTTACAGGGTGTGTATTGTGTTTTCTTGGTAGGTTATAGTTAATATGGACTAAATGATATTGAATTTAGATTCTATGACCACTACCAGTTTGCAGTCATCAGCAAACTTTGTCAGCCACAGACCTTTAGTTTTTGCTTGTACTTCTGAGAAATATATTTCTAACAGTAGAGGTCTCAGGACTGATCCATGTGGAACACCACTGGTTACAGGTCTGCTGTTGGAGGTGAAGTCCCCTATTTTGACTACATGAGTTATATCAGTGAGATAGTTAATGACCTATCTAATGATATAAGGGTTGATGCCTAGTTGAGTGAGTTTGTCAATGATACCTGAGTTGGGGATAGTGTCAAATGCCTTGGCTAAGTCCAGGAAGAGAGTATGCACAGATTTCCCTTTGTACAGGTCCTTGGTGACTGTCTTGAAGAAGTCCACCAGATTTAATAGACATGATCTCCCTTTGACAAATCCAAACTGAGTAGGGTCAAGTCTTTGGAGATTACCTATATCTTTGTTTATAAGGCCAATGATGATTCCTTCCATGGCCTTGCAGATAAGGCTAGTCAGTCTAATAGGTCTATAGTTCTGGGTGTCAGTGGAAGCACCACCTTTGTGCAAGGTAATAACGGTATCTGTTTTCCATTCAGCTGAGATGACGCTGGTGCTTAGACTATGATTCAAAAGAGTACCCAATGGTGTTGCTAATTCATGTTGGAGCCCATGTAAGATGCAGCCTGGGATGTTATTAGGTCCCATAGATGCTGTGTTTTTGGCCATAGAGAGGGCATTTACGACCTACTCTTTAAAGATACATGGCAGGGGATATGTGGTAGGGATGACATGGGGTATGTGTGGTGGGGACAGGGGAGTGAAGTTTTCACAAAATCTGTCAGCCAACAGGTTAGCTATGTCTACAGGCTCAGTATATGTGGTATCATTAGCTATCAGTTTGGCAGAAATCTGAGCCTTTCCTTTTAGGTTATGGATGTAACTATAGAATGCCTTGAGGTTGTCTTTTGCTGAGGAAGCTAATTTGGGCTTGTAGTTTACTTTGGAGGACTTCACAAGAATTCTTATTTGCTTGTAGTGTTTCCAGTTTAGGAGGGCTCACTTCCTCTTACTCTTAGACAGTAATTTCTTCCACTTATTGTAAAGCCTGTTAATGGCAGTTGTCCATCATCCTAGGTGAAGGTAAAATACTGCTTAAGGTTAGGAATATACCTGCTTGAGACACATAGTCCAACAGCTCAGTCATGTCTCTCTCCATATAGTCCAGATAGATACATCTCAAGTTTTTCACACCAACATGGAGTATGATGGAGTCATAACAGTATCTGTTGTTGGGAGACTTGAGTGCCTTTGTGATATGATTTATCCTGGCATTTGACAAACAGCTGACCATGACCTTATCCTTATCCAGCCTGGTGACAGGGACATCAGTGTGTCTCACGATGGAATCACCTATGACTAATATTTTGATTTTGTGTTTTGCCTTAAAGGTTTGACCAGTGAGACTGTGGTGCATAAGCTATTATGTCTAATGAGTTCTGCAGAGGAAGTATTATGTGTAGTGTGCTCGTGTTAGTGTTTGTGAGGTCTCTGGTGTTTTGGTATGTTTCTGATGAGGACCTCCGCATATGTAGGTATGTGTGATATGGGTTTGGGTGGACTAGGAGGTGAGGTGTGCATGCTGGCAACCCGCTCATTGTCATATGTACTGACTTGTATGTGAGAGAGCATGGATTCAAGGTTATTAATATAGTTGCATCTCTCACACATTGTGCCTGTGTGGACTAAGAGTAAAGGGTTGTTGGTGAACATGAGGAAGTTATTACACTGCCTTAAGATGCCCATGTTGACCAAGCTGGCTGGAAAAACTGTGGGAAATTGTCCATCCATAGTGATAGGTAAATTTATATGGTCAGGGAAAGAGGTCACACTTAGGAGTGGCTAATGGGTGAGAGGTGTCTTGGTACCTCTGAGGCTAGGCTTAGTGTTCCACCTGACAGTAGAGCAGAGCCACGGGAAACCTCTGGATGACCACAAGCAAAGTGCTAAGGAAAATTTTTAACAGACAAAACATTTGCATCTACAACTGCCAAGAGTAGCCACCACTAAATGGCAGTACACAATAGAGCACTACACACATATAAGTGCAAGTGTGGGGCTTAAATAAAACAAACAAAATACCCTTTATAGCTCAAATTAGCCAATAAGAATGCTCTCTCTGAGCTCTACTCCAATCACCTTTGATTACATGGGACCAGACAGCACTCTCCTCACACAAGGGTGCAGAAGGTCCTTCACCAACTAAGGTGGCTTGAAGTTGATGCTCAGAAATTTCAAAACAGTCCCAGAAATAGCAGACTTGGAACTGGGCAGTGTACAGCTAAATTAGTACAGTTTACAGTAAATGTGACAAAAAATTGTTCAGACAATTCAAATAGACAGTGGAATGCAAATACAAATTAAAAGTGAAATACTAGAGCAAAATCAGGCACTTATAGTTAGCTGGAAACAACAAATGCCTCAGATATTTCAGTATCTCAGTGAAGAGCTGGTTTTATTGCTCAAGTGATACCAAACAGACTAGATTCAGTGAGTCTGAATCTAATCTATGCAATAAAATGCAGCAGTACTAAAAATTCAGTTCATAAAATCACAGTCACAACAGCAGAAAGCAGTTTAAATAATGTAGCAATTCACCAGCAATTCCCAGCATAGAAGGGTGTAGGCCATACTCTCCTGTCACAAGAGTCTAGACCACAAACCATCCTAATGTGAAACAATTGGTTTTGGTGCACAAGTACTTAAGCCAGAACTAAGACACTTCAGAGTAACAGACACAACAGGCCTACAACTAGCAATTTCCACCCAGAAGGGTGTAGGCTATCCTCTCCTGCCACAAGAGTTTAGACCATAAATTCTCCTGATGTAGAGTAACTGGTTTAGAACCCAAGTGCTTACACCAGAATAAAGACACTTAGAATAGCAGGCACAGCAAGCCTTCAACAGCAATCCCCAGCTTAAATGGGTGTAGACCACATTCTTTTGCCACAAGAATCCAGACTACAACCCTCCCAATGTAAAGTAACCGGTTTGGAGCCCAAGTGCTTAAAACAGCTCTAAGACACTTTCAGAATAACAGACACAATGAACTTTCTACCAGCAGTTCCCAGCTTAGAATGGTGTAGGCTATACTCTCCTGCCACAGGAGTCTAGACCACAAATCTTCCTAATGTAAAATAACTGGTTTAGAGCCCAAATACTTAAACCAGAACAAAGACACTTAGAACAATAGGAAAAATTGGCCATCATCCCCCAATTCCCTGCTTAGAAGGGCAGTGGCTACCATCTCTTCTCATAAGATTGCAGACCACAAGCCTTCTTAATGTAAAATAACTGGCCTGAAGCCCAAGTCCTTTAACCAAAACTAAAACACTTAGAGTAACAATTATAATTTAATCAGCCTATTAAAAAGCAGTAATACATGCAGCAGAATAAATGCAATTGAGCATTTTAAGAACAAACAGTAAAAGCAATATAAAGTAATAAAGTAGGAAGGAACAGAAAAACAGTAAAAGCAGCTGAATAAAGTTTTTTTTAGTTAAGTAGGAAGGGAGGCAACAGAAGATAATTCAAGGTTAAGAAACTAAGGAGTGAGCCTTCTCAAATTATCTCCCCACTGCACAATAGAATGAGCTGATGTAGTGGGACTTGGAGGAGTGTCCAATATCAAATTTATAGTAGAGACGGACATCTCACAAGCCACCAACTTTTAAGAACAGAACAAAAACATGGAGACTGAATCAGAACAGAAGTAAAGAAACCTTGGAACTAAACACTGAGATATGTTCATAGGTTCATAGGTTCATACTAGGCTATCTGCCCTAGGGCATTTATAAGCCTAGCCAGAGTGTGTTTGGCTTTCACCACCCATTTTAAATTAATTTTGCTATGCCCTTTTTCGAGGTTAGTATACTGTGCCTCTGTCTAACAGTGACACAGAAGTGATACCCAGGGTAAACCTACAATCTCCCATCCACTCATCAAGATTCCTCTTGAAGAGAGTCAATGAGGGACTCTGCCTAACCTGGACTGGGATTTTATTCCAGAGTGAAGGGAGCCTCTGGGTTATGAATCTGTCCCTCCAGCATGTCCTATTTATTTCAGTGCTGAGGTTCAAGTCTCTCGAGCACGTAGCTCGATGGGATTTGGATTTTCTGAGGTGCAGCATGTCCATTAATTCCGGGTTGGACATGGCTTTATACATCAGGCACAGATCGCCTATGAGCAGGTGGTATGCCACTGAGTAGAGCTGGAGTTTCTTTAACCGGGCAGCATATGGCATCTGTTTGAGCCCTTTGATCCTCTTGGTGAGGTACTTTTGGGGTCTTTCCAGTTGCTGCAGGTGTCTGGTAAGGTACATCCCAAAAGGGGCATTGTACTCAATTATGGGCCTGATGAGGGATGAGTAAAGAGGCACGATGACCTCGCCTGATCTAGATGTGAATCCCTTCATGATTAGGTGGGCTATATAAAATGTTTTTCTAACCACTTTGGCCACGTGGTTGTCAAATGAGAGATTGCTATCAACTTGGGTCCCCAGGTCCCTAATTACTTCTTCTGTACTTAATGGATTACCACCTATGTGGTAATTTGTGGGCACTTTGTTTTTGCCAGAGGGGATGACTATACACTTTTTGGCATTTAGCTTGAGGCCATGGCTCTGGCACCAGTTGTCTGTTTCTATGAGGCCCTTTTGGAGGATGCTTGTGTCAGATGGAGAGTCTATTATGGCACCCAGTTTGCAGTCATCTGCGAACTTGGTCAGCCACAGTCCTTCCGTGTTGGCCTGTACCTCCGAGAAATATATACCAAACAAGAGAGGTCCCAGGACTGAGCCTTGTGGGACGCCACTTGTAACTGGTTTGGAGTCTGACATGGCTCCAGCAATTCTAACCATGTGGGTTCTGTCCTTGAGCCAGTTTGCAACCCATCTAGTGACATAGGGGTTTATATTTAAGCTGGTGAGCTTATCTATAATGCCCGAGTGGGGTATTGTGTCAAAGGCTTTTGTGAGGTCCAGGTAGGCTGTGTGGACAACTTTCCCCTCGTCAATGGCCTTGGTGACTGTTTCAAAGAAATCGACCAGGTTTAAGAGGCAGGATCTGCCCTTAACAAAGCCGAACTGGGTAGGATCCAGTGTCTGTAGATCCCCAATATCTTTATTTATGAGGTCCATGATGATCCTTTCCATAGCTTTGCAGACCAAGCTAGTCAGGCTTATGGGGTGATAGTTTCCAGGATCCATTAAGGCACCACCTTTGTGGAGAGGGACTACTGTTGCTGTACGTCACTCTTTGGGTACATAGCCTGTAGTAAGGCTGAGATTGAACAGTAGTTTTATGTTTGGGTTTAGCTCTTCTTGGAGTTCATGTAGGGGCAGCCGGGACACCGTCTGGTCCCATTGATGCTGTGTTTTTGCTTGGGAGGGCGGCTCTTACCTGAGCATCTGAGATGTCAGGGGGGCAGCACTCTGCTGGGATAGATATTTGCCCTTTTGGTGGGGAGGGGGGGGAGAAGCTTGCACTGAACCTGTCAGCTAGGATGTTGGCAATGTCTGTGGGTTCGGTGTATTTTTTGTCATTTTGGACTAATTGTGAGCATATCTGGGAATTCCCACCCAGGTTCCTAACATAACTAAAGAAAGCCTTGTGATTATCCTTAGTGTCCTGTGCAATTTTTCTCTCAAAGCTGGCCTTAGACGATTTTATGAGTGCCCGTAGTTTTTTGCTAATACTGATCACAGATGCCTTCCCTTTTTGGGATTTTGTTCTATCATGTAGTAGCTTCCTCCTTCTATTGTATAGTTTGTTTATGGCTGGGGTCCACCAGACAGGATGTCTGCCTTTGGAGGATTGGGTCTTGGTTTTATTTGGGATTGCATGATCCATGCATTCCTGAAGGTGTTCGTAGAATGCGTTTATAAAGGATTCTGCGGTCTGGTTCACAAAACATAGCAGAGTACTGTTAAAAACTACAACCTAAAAGCAGTACAGGATTGTTAAATATCACTAAAACAGAGCAAAAAAAAAAAAAAAATATATATATATAGATATATATATATATATATATATATATATATACATATATATATATATATATATATATATATATATATATATATATATATATATATATATACCTAAATCAGCTTTATTTACTTATATCAGCTTTGGATTTCCAAATGGCTAAGCTGCAGTCATTCTTGTAGCCAGCCACAGCTGAAGGCACAAAACAGCAGAAGCTTTAATTCCTTTATACCACCAGGGTGAAAGGCTTTTCTAAAGTTAAACATAATTCCTGTTGTGTTTAATACTGTCATCCACAAATAACATGTTTTTACTCATACCTCTGCATTATTTTTATACTTGTAATATTATCATTCTGCCTTATTGCTACAGCTAGAAATTCAGAAGCAAATGCAAAGGTTACAGATGAAGGAAAATACCACTGTTTTGTACCTCTCTTTAAGTCTATAGACTGTGATAAGAATGAGCCTATACTGTCATATACTTTATTGTTTGAGTATAGCTTTCTTGCCAGTTGTATAGATTCTAATGTGAATCCAAACTCCTCTAAGGCTCTAAGTAAATATTCCCAGTTAACTGAAGTAAAAGCTTCAATGTCCATATTGATAATTAATATTTCTTCTCCTTTGTTTAATTATCAAGCTCTTGTAATGTTAAATTATTTTTATGTTATCTTGGGTTTGTCAATGTAATATAAATCCAGTCTGATAATTATTTTCTAACTCTAGAACCTGAGTTTTTAATCTTTCTTCCAATACAGTAACAAAGATGTTATAGTCAACATTTACAAGTGATACCATTCTGTACGGTACATAGCTAGAAGGCTGCTTATCTTGCTTCAGTTTGGACATTATTATAGAATATCTCCATGATGGAGGAAACTGAACACTTATTTGAATATCAGTTAACACTGTGGAAAACAACTGGATTAGCTGTTGAGGGAAACGTTTATATATTTCTAATGCCATTGATACCTGGCACTTTTTTAATTTTATTTCTTTTATTTTATTTGTTACTTAAACTAAATGTACTGGTTTAATTGTATTATTTGTCACTCTGTCATACAGTTTATTATTTTTTTTCTTTTTATAAGAATATAAATGTCTGTTTATATCTGAAGTGTCAATTTTTTTTTGGTTTCTGAGGCATATCTTCTGTATTTGATAGTTTTTTATTATTCATTGAGCTTTTTGTGGATTGCATCTGATTTGCTTTTGATAGTATTTTTTGTTCTTTCTGTTAAATTATGCATGCTATTACGTGTCATGGAATTTGAGGAATGTTTAATTTTCACTAAATGTTACTGTTGTGGTATAAAGTTTGCTGATATCTTTTGTTTAACATATCTTTGTAAATTTCTAGCATTTTTGCACTTTGGGCTTCTCAATGAACTTTGTATATCTACAAGGTCATGATCTCATTCATTTGTTTTATTCATGCCTCCAACTTTTATTTTAATGCCTACATGTTGGTGTATCACATAACATTAATTTATTATTGTCTTTTTATCAATTGCAATATGTCTTTTCCAGTATTTCAACCACCAATACCAGATCAAGATATCTAAACCTGCTTAAGACAGTCTAAATACCTGAAGACACTCTCTGTAGGTAAGTGAATGTATTAATTTGTTGGGATGAGAATTAATAACAAACAAACTATTTTAGTGGCTGTAAATTTTCTGCCCATTTCAATTGCAACTCGTTCTTCTTTAACCCATAACTTTGTATAAATGACTCAAATGGTATTTAAGCTTATTTATGCATACTTAAGTTAAATGAATGCTTTGGTTCAACCCCAAGATGAAATCACAACAGCATCTGAGCAGTCAGGGCTCACATTAAAAGTGCTTAACTGCAGAAAGATAAAAAAATGGCTGTTAGGGTGTACAGAAAAGTGCCAGTAATGATTAAAACGTAAAACCATATAGCTAAAATCAGGAATATCAGGAAGCAAAGTTACACAGGTAACAGGCCGTGTTCCTTGATTCTTTTTACTACACTTAGTAGAAAGATGTTAACAACTAATTAGCAGTAGCAGCAAAGTTACACACGTTCGTGTGCTTTCTTCCACACAACCTGTGATGGTCACTCATTGTGCGCCCCTGTTTAGATAAACCCATCTCACCTATAATTTGACCATAATCACCATGCTGGGTGTTTCCAAGCTGAAAGGATAAAACTCTTCAAGGAAATAATCAGCAGTTATTTTCTTGTTGGTCCGGAAACACACATATCTCTCAACTGTCCAAATTATTGCAGATTGTCCAGATTTTTTCCTCATATCTTACTTGTGTTCCTCATAACAATATGTGGTTTTCTGTCAAATCAGTGAGGATTAAATTCAATAAATAATGACAAACACTGGAGTGGTCAACTTTACACCCTTCAGAAAATGCATCATGATACAAAACCTGTTATTATATCAACTTTCTAAGTTTGTTACACCAACAAAGCAATTTCTAAGTTTGTAAGAACAATATTTAAAAACTATCCTTATTTTTGCACCTTTGTTCTCCCATCATTTTGGCTTGATCCATAATTTTTGTGCTGAGAGGTTGAGAGGGATGAGTGACATTGACACCAGCACTGTATGCTGTAGATCATGGTTCTGAGTCCAAATGAGAACTAATATTATCCTTTCCATTATATGATTCTAACAATGTCTAAGGAGATGTTTTTTTTCTGTGTGTGTGTGTGTGTGTGTGTGTGTGTGTGTGTGTGTGTGTGTGTGTGTGTGTGTGTGTGCGTGCGCGCGCGTGGGTGTGTATATGTGTGCGCACATGTGCATGCATGTTTATTGGTAATTTTCCCTTCTAAAGGATATTGCATACTGACAAAAAGGCCCTTTTTGACCTAATGAGGTATGAAAAGTGACATGTGGGAGAAGTGATGAACACTGATACTTCAGTGAGGACATTGAAAATACTTCAGTTTAATGAAAGATTTACCAGAACAGCAGAACAACTGCACCATATCTTAAATGTATAAACTTTATCTTGGTTCTATAAATGGTAACGTAATAACACAGTCCCACCAATACCAGATCAAGATATTTAAACCTGCCTTAGCAGAGCAATAAAACAAGGTGAAGGGGCAGATTTATTACTTAGTGTTTCCCTCACCTCTGAAATAGAGTTCTCCTGCAGATAAAGCAGTGTGATACACTATCTTCATTCAAATGGGACCTGGATAATGGGATGGGTATTCGTAAATTCACCATAAACATGACTGGCATAGCTCTCCTCCAGACGGGAGTTAAGGAGTTAATAGTTGCAAGAGTCAGTAACCTTAAATTTTCAATGATTCCTTTGAAGGTAGATAGCATCATCTATGCAGTGACACAGTATGACATTTGATGAAAAGGCACTGTAAGAAAATAAAGCATTGCATCCAGAAGTATTCATATAAATATCAACATTTAGCTCTAATTTTGTAACATCTCCTTTGCTTTTTTACCAACAGGAGGTGCAAGTACCCCCTCTCTCAATGCAGATCTTTGTGCAGTTCAGACAGCACTATAACTTTCATCCTTAAGGCAGTGACAGTAATTTACGCTTTAGCGATTTGCATAAATAATTTAGATCTGTGAACCACTCTGGTGCCATAGAGGGGAGAAAGCACTGACAATGGCCCATCCAACACTGGTCTGATTAGCAGCTAGGGCAAATTTCAGAGTGGCAGGGAGGGAATGTATCTGCTTGTTTTATATGAGAGAGCACTCATTGGTAATGCTCCCTCAGGAGAGGTGTGGTCCGAAGAGGGGAGTTGCCCTCAGACATAATCAACAAGGGTGGGGTGCAGAGAATGTGACTGGGTAGCACATATAAAAAAAAACTCCCCCTGGATGGAAACACTGATGAACTGAGCCTGCAAAATACCTCTAGGATCCATGACCAACCCCAAAAAACTGGAGTATGTTGGGGGGGGCTAGGAGAGCAGCTGGGAGGCCCAGCATGGATGTGGTGCTCTGGGTGCTGGGACAGTAACATTGAGGTCTGAGGAGACCAATAATAAATAAATAAATAAATGCAAGAATTTAGATCTGTAGCTCATGAATGAACCTCTTATGACTGCAGGCAACACATATGAAAGTAGTAAGTCAATAATGTAAAGCACTGGCTGGCAAAGGAACAACAAAGTAGCATTTTTGTAGGAAGACCCCCCCACCCCCAAACACACCCTCACACACACACACACACACACGTTGTACACATGTGGGACAGTTTCCCCCACACTCTTGGACCTTTATGTACTAACTCTGAGATCACATAACCTTACGGATAAGGAAAACTATCCTAATACCCACAATTCTGCAGTCTCATTGCACTGAGTAAATAGTCTTAAATGAAACAATGGAATCAATTAAAATATCAGCTGCCGGCATTTTGCCTGACCATAATGTCATATTCACTGTGCATGTCTAAGAGTTTTCCATTTTATAAATCTTCACAAATAAGTCAATGAAACTGGTTAAACTGGAGATAATCATCACTAGAACCAGTGGTGTTTACTGGGGAAGTAATCAAAGTGAATATAAAGAGCAAGCTTAGGTAAACAAATGCAGTTCTATGACACTATCTGATGTTTGACTGAATTTTTTCTCCTAGAGAATTTATTTATTATTTATTATTTTATTTTACGTTTGTTTACAGGGAATGTCTGACTGGGCAGGAAGTCCATTTTCAGCAGAGGCCCAGGGATAAAAGCTCCACTACATAACATGTAATAATGAATACAACACACAGCAGTAAAGCAATACAACAGCGAATAGTTGCTAACTGACTGTGATCCAAACTGCAATGCATCTAGCAGTAATTACATCTGTTAATATGTATAACACATATAACAGTACAGGAAAACAGCAGCAAATAGATACTAACTGACTATGAGCTAAATGATGACAAAACTTTTGGGTTTGGAGTATCAAAAGCTCCTGGCACAAAATAATGCAGTGCACTTCACATGAGCAATGAATGGAAAAGCAGTGCCTTTGGGTGTTAGTGACTGTTGTTGTGTCACCCAAACTGTCATGTTGTGTGTCACCTTTGACACGCATGTCATAGGTTAGCCATCAGTGACCTAAACTACAGTAAACCTAGTAGCAATTACAGGAAAAGATAACTAATACAAGATATTAAGGAAAATTAGTGAAATAAGTGATATATAGGAAAAAAAAAAGTAGGACCGAATTATGAACATTAGTATTGGAATTTTACGGGTCTATATTATGGCATTGAAAAGCCGTAACATCGAACACCTCAATGCCGACAAGTTGTTGTATATTTCAGCTTTTCCTGGTTAGGTGTCGCCACAGCAGAACTCCGGTCCGCTAATGATTGGCAGTAGATTTTTACGTGCTGAGTTGCCAGCCCTGATGCACAAGGTACACCCATTCATGCATGTCTCCACACAGAAGACGCTTTAGCTGAGAATCGAACAGGACAAAGTCTTACTGTGAGGCGATAACACTACCGCAGCACCACTTATACAATTTGCTGATTAATTAAGCAAAAAAAGTATTCACCCTAGCACATTACATTGCAATGTATCCAATCACTATGTTGTAAATAAAAGGAATTAGCTGTGCAAGACATAAACGTTGCAGGATCCAAAAATTACAGCTCAACAAAGCAACATGCTACCAATACACAAGACTTAACTACTACAGCTACATATAGTTTTCAAAACAATACACTTTAAGTAAAAAAATACTACAACTTAAAATATTCAGGTGAATGATGCCAGGGCACTTTTATGGGCTAGGCTTGTAAAGGCTCCAGGGCCATTAGCCTAGAACGCACCTATGAACCTATGAATACAGATTTAAATTACAAGGCTTGAAAACTAGATGACTGTGCAAAAAAAATAAGACATTTTTGTGTTGCAGAATCGCAAAATAATGCAAATAGGCTAGAATGTATGTCCTGAAAGTTTAGTGAAATTTAAGGACATCTTAAGAAGAAGAGGTAACAGCAGCACATGATGAAGGTTTACAAAGCATGAGGCTTACCGTTAATTAATAAAGTATTCAACACTATTCTATAAAACCAATTATCTTTTGGATTAAAAGCATTAAATGTCAATCCATGCATACATAACTCAAAGGACACAAGTCCAGGTATGGAAGTATCATCTGTCTATCAAACAGAGTTTCCACTGGTCCAAGAAGATCTGTATTGAGGCCATTTTTTATCTGCACTTATTCATCTCAGGTCAAAAGGTCTGAAAATGGATAAACAAATATCCTGATGACCACAAGCTAGGTAACTTGTAGTAAAAGATGTCAAAAGTTCTACAAGATGGTCTACAAAAAATACATACCTAGTGCAATAGTGATGACCTCACCTTTAATGTCAGCAAATGTAGCATCATGAGTCTTGGCAAAAGAACATTAATTATGAGTTCATAATAAATAGATAAATCATAAAAATACCACCGTTGAAGACCTAGGCACAAAAAAAGTGGACATAAATTTGATCAGTGTGTGGCCACTAAAAGTGAGACAGTCATAATTTGTAGATCATGTGATTCTAAAGGGCACCTGCTGCCACTCCACAGAGATAACTACAGCACTTTATTCCTCACTGATCCAGACCATTTTTGAATACAATGCTGCATTCCATTGCTTTCTATCCAGCTCCGTGAAACATATTAAAAAGGTAAATGATTTCTTGTGGAATAAGCTCCTCCTTACAATAAGTCAGACAAGTATTCAGCAAAATTCACTTCCACAATTCACTGAATATTTATCGGGCAAAGATGTAGTTGGCCAACTACACAATGTTGCCCTTTTCTCCACTGTAGTGTGATCTTGGAGTTGGTATATTTAGTTAGGGAGGGTGTACGGGGCATGGCCCCCCACATGGGTGGCTTTGGTTTAGTTAGGATTAGTTCAGTAGCATTGCAGGACAAGTATTTATTAGCCCAACAAGTATTCAGCGGATCGCGGAAGTGAATTTCACTGAAAACTTGGTGTTGAGGTGTTCAATGTTATGGCGTTTCGACGTCGTAATATAGACCTGAATTTTCCATAGAGTGGCCAAGTATGGCTCAGTATGTTAGTATAAAAAGCTGATAATTAGTTCAGAGTTACAATTGAGAATCCATGTTTTTGTTTTAAGAAAGGGGATTTTACATTAAATGATACATTTTTTTGGTATTTCAGAGTAAGTAAGGAGAGGTACCGAAGTTAGTATAAGAGGGAGAGGAACATAGACAGTAATAATGCAAATGGAATAATGGACTGGCTAAGCCAAGAGGGAAGGAGAGAGAAGAGGTAGGGAGCACAGGAAAAGTGATAGTGGTTTGTAGAATGGAATAGGAGGGTATAGGATTGGGAAGTAAAGAAGACTCATCTTGGTGCATTGCAGGATATCACAAAGGCATTTTGTCATTTTTCTTCCTCTTACACATATTATCAAACTGTATATTTATAAAAATATCTGAATATGTAGCATTTTAACACATCTGAAAGTTGGTTGCATGTCATTAATACAGGTGCAGTGTTGAGGGAACACATTTATCATAAGCAGCAGTACACCTGCAAAGCACGTTTCTGATAGATCCAACTCCATCAACATAATGTGACTCATGCCAGCATGCTTCATGGCTTAAAGTATTAAGGATCTGTTAGCGGTCCAGATGAGACTGGTTTGATTTCCTCAACCTCCTGTGCCTAACTGTGTGACTCTGAGCAATCACTTATCCAGACACCGTTCCTGGTCTGAGTCTGAAAAAGGACCATGGAGATCAGTGCTCTACCCCAGAAAACATATACAAATAAAATAAACAAAACAGTACAAAAAGAAAATGTGCATTTTCCGTAAATAAAAGTATCAACATATATTTTGGTCACTCTTCTGCCTTTCACACCCCCCCACTACACACACACACACACACACACACACACACACACACACACACACACACACACACACACACACACACACACACACACACACACACACACACACACACACACACACACACACACACACACACACACACACACACACACACACACACACACACACACACACACACACACACAAACACACACACACACACACAAACAAAAGCATGTACACAGCCCCCTCCGACAAAGATACACCATTGAGTTTTAGCTTATTTTTAATTGCTTATGTTTATTCATTTTTTTTTTGTTGCTATTTTTTTTTCTGACAGGCTGGTTTCTGTGTTACTTGGAGTAGACTACTAGATAAAGAACCTTACCCCCAGATTCACGAAACCTCCGTGTAAGACTTAATATGTCTTACTCGGAGGCTGCAGTTGAATGGTATGATGTCAGAGTGCCATGAATATTCATGAGGGCACTCTGACTCAACCGTAACTCTTACACGGACTGAGTAGGAAAGCAGGGGGCATGTCCGACTGCCAAGCAGTCTAAATGTCCACGCCCCTGCAAGGTTTTAAAAAGCATAATGTCAATACACAAGAGCGAGTTCGCTCAAATGTACTTGCACCCAACACCACACTCCCTGACACTGTAAACCCCCATCACACTTATATAAAGTAAATAATATTTTTTTTTTAAACCAATGATATCGCTGCCCGTATTTGCGTGTGTGTGCGGGTGTGCCCATTGCTTAGCTGTAGTTAGCAATTCTGGCATGGAAAAGCATAAGAAAGAATGTTTATGCAATTCACATCAAATTGCAATAGTGTAATGGTAGAGCATATGCACAAATAGGAGGCATTCATGGTTCAAATCCCACCACTCTCTTTGTATTTATGTTGTAAATCAGTATATGAAATAATATCAGACATATATGATTAAAATATTAGTAAAAGCAGTGAAATGGCCAGTGTATCAGTGAACAAAATATATATTTTTAGAGGATCCAGATATATAATAGCCTGCCATTAAGCAGCGCTTTACCCAGCTAAACAGAGGTGCCCAAAGTTTAAAAGCTCTTTACCCAGCGCAATACAGGTGCCCATAGCTTAATAGCGCTTTACCCAGCGCAATAGAGTTGGCCAAAGTTTAAATGCGCTTTACCCAGCACAATGTGTTTGCATGGACGTGCATGCCGTGCCAACCAGGGCACCGGGGAGCAACGTAGAGCTAAGTTGCTTAAACGCAGCCACACCCCCTAGCCTGTCTAGACAGTATTAAAATAAAAGCTTGGCAAGTTTCGAACACAGGACCATGTGCATCATAATCCAAGTACAGAACCACTAAACCATGACAGCTTAGAAGAAATAGCTACTATTAGCATACATATACTTAGAAATGGTAGATTAACCATTACTAAGCATGTCTGCAGTCAGCCTAAAATTCTCAAAATGGGCCAATCACATAAAAGTGCGGGAAATGCGGCATATTTAAGCCCCATAGGTGGGAATACTCACAATAACTGATTGTAGCTCACATTTGCAGTCAGAATGGCAGGTGCAGGAGAGGGTTCACGCTTCCGAGTGGAGCACTGGGGCATCAAGGAGTCGAAATACATGGTTTGGCTCCCTGTCCACTGTCATGAGTCCAGACTCCTGCAGGGCCAGTTCCAAGGGATGGAGTACAAGGCTGAGGCTTGGAACCGGTTAGCTCATGACCTCACCAGTGCCACAGGCGTTCCTCGCACCAGTGAGCAGGTCCATCACCGCCATGCAGACCTGAAGAGATGGAAGGAGGACCGCCTGAACCAATGGATATAGGAGGCCCGTAGGATGCAGGATGCCCCACGACTGAGTAAGTAGCAATAGAATGCAGTATGTAAGAATTGATAATTGATTCTGTATAACGGATAGGTATGCCTCAATATCCCTTCATTTACTTCACAGCTGCATGTGACCGTGCTGCGAATCAGCAAGCCTATGCTGATAGGCTGCAAAGGCTGCGCCACCAGGCAGGTTAGTGAAAATTCTGCAAGTTTTGTTATATAAAATAGGGGAGAGAGCATGAAATAAAGTATTGTAGTCCAATAATACAGCCATAAATGGCCTGAATAACTCCTCTGCATGTACTGTCATACGAAATAGTCATAGTGCCAGAAAAAGAGCATAGTAACCCATTCAGAAAGGTAACATATGTCTGGAATAAAATCACTGCAGGTACTGTCATATAATATATGTGAGTGAGCCTGCAAAAGTGTGCTCTAACCCATTTATAAAGGTATAATATGTCATGAATATGTCTGCCATATGCACTGTTATAACAAATAAAGGAGTGAGCCTGTGGAAAAGTGTGTAATGTCAGTAATAAAGGTTTAAAACCCGGAGTGTGTGTGTGTCACTTAGTTTGAAATGTTGTTGTACCCTTGCATTATACAAATAGTACTGTGTTAGAAAGTGCTGGCAGCCCAGAGTTCTGCAGTCCCATCGACAGTTGGTGATGGAAGTGCTAGTAGCTGTGAAGCATATATACAGTCCTCAACAGTCAGTTACTGGCTGGCATGCATAAGTAAATCTGGCACATGAGTAGCATGCTATGTTCCCCAGAAATGTGAGTGTGCTTCAATAAATGCAGGGTTCTGTACAAACTGAAGTGAAAATGTCATGTGAAAACATCCAGATATGTAGATAAAGAAATATAAATGCAACCATGAAATATGTAGCAGTAACATCTGCATCTTGGACAGTTAGTATGTCAGATATAGGTCAAGTATATATTAAACTAGCCAAACCCATTACACAACCTAATGCATGGTGGCAAGTGTAATAATACATGTAGGGAATATACACTTGCAGTCACTAGGAATGTAGTGTAGAGTAAAAGTGATTATAAGATGTTAACTGAGGTTTTTTTCTATACCCTACTGTTTGTGCATAAACCATGCAATGCCACACCTCAATGGGTATGTGTAATCTTAAATATTTGTTGGGACATATGTCCTATTGTTTGATAAATATTTGCATTCATGTTGATGCATGTGCCCTGTTCAAACACCACGTTCATGGTGGCCTGTTGCTACCAAACATCCCTGCATGCTGTTGGAATATCCACTGTCGTTCAATATATGCATGTGTTATGCTTGCTGTTCAACTGTTGGAACCTTGGTGTGTTGGGTTAATGGGAATATTATTGCATGCTGTTACAACTAATCTGGAATGCTGTTGTTTATGTTGTAATTAAACACACTTAATCACAGAACGTATGGGAAGGCCGGTCCCAGCAGACCCACCTGTCCCTCCTCAGTTGGCGAGTGCACCTGGCATCAGCAGCTCCGCTGCCCAGCCCGGGCTCCCCTCCTCTGTTGGTCCTGTGCCATGTTCAGGTGGAAGCACTGCAGGGGATGGGGCTTGTCCCCCCGTGCAAGCATGGGTGGAGAAGGGCCACCTGTCAACCTTTGAAGGGTCCGGGCTGTGGTGCGTAGGGAGATCCAGCATTCAGTCGCTGATCCCCTATGCCAGCTTGAGGCGAGAGTGGCGCATCTCTCAGGTGAGCCTGCCCGTCCTACTCAGCCCCCAGCACAGCCACCCTTGGGGCTGTGAAGGTGCAGTGGTGACTGCCCATGGGTGGGGATCTCAGTTCCACTGTTACCATCTGTGGGCTCATGGGCTCACGATTTCCAAACAACCTTCCCCGTCAATTGTGTTCACCCACCCGATGTGTCAAATTCTGCCCCTGTATGCATCTTGTTTGTCTTGTCTGTTTACCTCCCCAACCTATCTCCCCAAATATACCTACATCCCCTACCTCACATTCCACTCTCACCTGAAAAAATAAATAAAAAAAATGGCAATCTGTTCCCACAAAAAAATTATGCCCCATACATAGCTGCCCATTTCGCACACATGTCCGCCGGACATGTAAACTGATAATTATAATTGGCAGTACAACATACTCTGTTGTCCTCACCCCTCTCTCAGGGATGGAAGGTTGCAAATTTCACACCAAATTACGAACATATGCACAGCTGTTGCTGGTAAAGAAATGGGCAGCTATGGGCCTTCCCTACACCATTCCTGCACATCCCAGCTGGTTTCCCTACTGTCTTTCCCTCTTTGTGCCCCCTTTTTCACCACTTTCCTATCTCCCCATTTTCTTGTCTTTCAAAGAAATTAGCACGGGGGTTAGCGGGAGTAAGCACGTTTAAGCAGTAGTTAGTGAGGTTGCGCGAGTGTGAGCTTGTGTGCGCTTAGCTAAGCATCGCTAAGTGTCACGCAAACCCAAGCAAACCCACTTACAACTGCTTAAAAGTGCCTTAGTCACTTTGTATGACAGGGCCCTTGTATTGCTCAACAGCAAAATAAAATATACCTGTCAGTCTCGAACCCCAGACCTTGGGCTCGCCAGTCTGCATGAAACACCACTACACCACAGCAGATATACACCAACTTGGTGCTGAAAGAAATATATCATGCATTACAATGAGTGAATGCAAAGGGAGAATAGGAATGGCATAACACAAATCATGCTCTGTGGCCCTTAACCAGCAAGTGTTGTGGAATTGCATGACATGACTGTGAAAAGAGAACCAGACATGCTAGTAGGGAATAATTTTACAGTAGCACCTTACAAACCCCACACAGTATCAGAGCAGGATAAACAATGGCATATTTGAATAGGTCAGAGGCCAGACCTCCCAACTGTGACTGGTTTACAGGGATGTCCTTGATATGCAAACAAATGTTAGCTGTGCCCCTCAGACTCCCTGTGAAATGTAGTAACAGTAGGCAGAAAGGTGGGGAATCCCACTTAATGATAAACATCAATAAGTGAGAGTAGACACTGCTTGCACGTCAGAAAAGGTGTAGTAATACATATGCTCAGAATCCCCCAAAGTCGCAACTGCAAAATATCTGAAATATATCACAGGTGTATCCCACTGATATGTTCCTTTCCCTGAGGGTGTTCAAATATATACCTGAGGGTATCTGAGACCTGGAAGAGTCAGAAACACACAGGCATATCAGCCTGTCTGCTGTTGCAGACTCTGCGAATAGCTATAGAATGAATTCCACAAGCATGCCTTTATGTAGGAGTACAACACAGAAATATCAAAGGATGTAGCTATGTACTGCTAGCAACCACCTGTGACAATGCCATTGTTCAGGTGCTGAAAAGACTGATGTGGTGCACAGTCAATGAATACTAGGCTAACCTCTGTCTGCCATCTGGATATGTCCACAGGTGGGAGCTACTCAGACAGATTACTAGCCTTTATAGGCTTACAGGTACACAGCAACTCTGCATGTTCAGCAAGATAAACATCACACGATAATAAATAATGCACTCTGCAGTTCTGCACCCCTACCCAAAGGTACTATATACCCATGTAGTTAGGCACAACCAAGGGTGTAGGTAGGCATACACAGTAGTGAAATATGTCCAGTTGTCCTGAGCAGACTGTGCTAATGTCAACACAAGCAAACCACAAACTGTTCATAGGTGAGTAACGTATTAATGACAGTATAGCAATTCACAAACAGTGCATGTGCCTGCTATTCATAATTGGCAGTGCAACATACTTAGTTGTCCTCACCCATCTCTCAGGGGTGGAAGGTTTCAAATATCCCTCCTAATGTATTGCATATGCACAGCTGTTGCTGGTAAAGAAATGATTAGCTATGGACCTTCTCCACACCCGTCCTGTACATCCCTACTGTCTTCCCCTCTTTGTGCTCCCTTTATCACCACATTCCTATCTCCCCATTTACTTTTCTGTCAAAGAAATGAGTGCAGGGGTTAGCGGGAGTGAGCACTTGTAAACAGTAATAAGCGGGTTTGCACCAGTGTGCACATGTGTGCGCTTAGCTTAGCATTGCT